>NW_026463048.1:0-71339 GCF_021730395.1 Mercenaria mercenaria | reverse complement strand
CAAAATGTGCATGTTTCAAGGTGATGCTTTTTGTAGTAATATATATATCCAGGTATATGTTTGTTGCTTTTTCATATCTGACCAGTGTATGACACTGGCCTACTGACATACTGTCATGTTTTGTTAAGATATTGAAATCCGGATGATATGCACAGTTTTGCACACCGATATTAAAACTGACTTTCAGTGACTATAAAAATTACCTACTGACGCAGTTCCTTAATATTTCAGCATCCTTTTGACTTTTGAAGCATATAGCTCATATTACTCAGGTGAGTGATCCAGGGTCATCATGACCCTCTTGTATACTCATTTGCAGCTTCTGGTTCTAAATGTAGCTAGCTATCATATTGTTTGCAGCAGTTATTCATAAATGTAGCTTGTTATGACATTGTTTGCAGCATTTATTGTGAGGTCATCAGTTTCCCATAGGCACATATCTATTTTACCTTAATATGAAAGTATTAAAACTTTAGAGACTGGTAACAAGACCTTTTTTTTAAGATTTTGAACGCATCCTTGTAGGATGCTTTCCAGATAAGTTCAGGAATTATACATGACTTAAGAATTTATAAAAATGTTCCTATGTTTTATCAGTGAATAAAATATAAGCAGTAGTTTTGATGTCTTTAAATGACTGCATAAGTGATTTAAGTAATTGAATTATTCTCTTCAAAACAACTGCCTGTATTTTCCATTTGTCTATACGAAGTATAGAGAGCTGTCCACTCGACCCGGCGTCAGTGTCTTGATGCACTTTCTCTTTATCTCTGTAATCACTTGATTGGGTAGTAGTTTAAAAACTGAGGCTATTAAAACAGTTTGACCCAAAAATTGCCCTTAACCCAAACTGACCAATACCGGCAAACTAAAAAAAAAACACAGGTTTTAACAACTAACTGTGAAAACCTCTGGTTTGACAAATAGTGTAAACGTTTATTTTTAGATCGTGTACAACGTTCACGTTATTTTTAGTAACGTTTACAGTGTAAACGCTTATTTTTAGATTTTAAATGCTTTAAACACGTCACTTTTGTGTACTATATTCATGTTTAGTTTTAGTAACGTTTACAGTGTAAATGCTTATTTAAAGTAATTGGTTTTAAATATTTTAAAAAGCTAAACGATAACTTTATACTCCGCACTGAAAATCAATTTACAATAGTTTTTAACATTTTTTATTACAATAATGTACAATTGTTTGTTCATTTTGTTTTACATTGTTAACTTTTAGTATTTTATACGATAAATCATAAATGTTTATACCATCTTGTAACAATTTTATGAAAAATAAACAATAATAACCATACAATACACTTTTTTTCTGTTTTTCCTTGATATTGTATGCTGTTATACTTTACTTCAGGTATATATTTGATAATTTCTTGTGGTGGAGGTAAACCGAACGGGTCAAAGTATATAATATTTATTATATATTTACATCCGGGGTCCGATGGAATTAATTAAATTGATTATTCCACTCAACCGAAGACTTTGTCTTTAGTTCTTTTGTTTTTGGTTAATTATTTCTACTAAATACAATCGTAAAGTTTTCAATTTTTAATTGTTCAATTTCAAAGTTAGACATTGGTTTGTTTATATTTTTTTTTTACAATAGGAATTCGTCTGTAAGGTCTTTATTGAGAATCAATTTGTATACCCTGACCCTGTCACCTACCACTTAACAGGGATATAATCAAAGGTATCCCGAAACTAGCAGCCAGCACACCTAGGAACCCACCATCTTGTTTTTGTTTTAGAGCTAGTTTTATTACACCAGTTCCTCTTAATTGGTTTCTTTGATTAGGTATAAGATATGGTGGTATCATATTTCTTTTATCATTAGTTACCGAAATCATACCATTTCCAAGTAACTTACTTACACCAGTTCTGGCAAGACCGAACAAAGCGCCGACGCCTAACGGTCCTAATATTTTTGGAGCTATTTTTGCAGGTACTGGAAATAATATTCGACCTAACAGACCAGCCAAAGCTCCCAAAAATCAGCCATTTTGACCTTGACTGGACATTTGTTTTCTTTTTTTTAATTGTAATTTCTAAACCCTCGTTCTTATTTTAATCTAATTTCATTTCTAACAGTATTTATTTCAACTGTTTCTCCATACAATACAATTCCGTAAACACGGATATTAGGTGCTGGCGGAATATTTAATTTAACTGTTAATGTAATATGCTTAGGATCTTCTGCAGTTCCTTCCTTTATAAATTCTTAGTTAAAATGAACAAATCCAAACAATTTTTGAAAATTTGATAAATTTAAGAGACTTCCAGTAGTTTTATTAATTTGTTTATAAGAATAATTAATAACATGATAGTAAATTCTTGATATACTTGTATAATCCGTTTCGGGATAAAAAAACAACAACACTATTACCAACTTCAAGACGGAAAGATTCCAACCTGCAATTATCATTTGCTGCATTAACTTTAAATGTATCTAATAAAAGTGGATTATGTTCTTGTTAATAATTACTTTTATCAGGTCGTTGTAAATAAACAAACACATGTTCGGGTTTTGTTACACCAGCTGTTATTCTAAAAGTTATATTAGTATGTTGTGTATCTGTTGACTGTGTTATCATTTCTTGGAGGTATTTCCACCATGCATTCGTATATCTTTCAGAAATTAAATTAAGTCCATAATCATTGAAAATTAAACGTGGAACCCACAAAATTAATTTAGTTAGAATTACCTACCTGCATCGGCAGCATTAGCTCTGTAAATTAATTCATCATCATTTGTTAATTGGAGTGTTATTTGTATTTGACTTGGGGGTAACATGTTTTGTTCCAAAGCCTGAAAAAATGAATAATTATTCAACTTAATTTTAGCATTTGTTTCCTTACCACACTTTATTGATAACTTCCTAGCAGCAAAACCTGAATCATATGTATCTTGGTCTTGCCTGCTTTCAGCAACATCATTTTTGTCTAAATAAATAAATTAATATGTTACAGTTGATTCTGCATAATCCTTAGATAGCTCAACTAAATTTTTTACATTTATTACCTTATATAAATAATTACAAGCATTTTTTTTTCCATTTTCTTTAACTATTAGCTGATCACTTATTGAAGCTGCATTATTAATTAAAGCAATTTCATCTCTATCAGCATAATTATTACCATTAGCAAGTTTATTAACTTTAAAACTTACTTCAAAATAACCATTAAACAAATCAAAATATGAACTTCTATCATTAATTGTAAAATGATATCCACTTTTTTGCTGTTTAACATTATTTCCCAAGACGGATATTAAAGCTGTATTTAATTGAATAGGAGTTAGTTCGTATCTTTCACAGTACTGTTTTGTTCTAAACATATATATTATATATTATTTTGTATTTTATAAATTAATCTGTTAATACGTTTACGCCTTTCAGATCCTGACAATATTTTATTTATTCTTATATCAATATCCTCCTCATTAATTTTACTATCATTTGTTTTTTGTAATCCCTTAGCAATTAAATTACCAACATCAGGTATTTCAGGGTTTTTTTTAAACATTGGATTTTTTCTGTAATTTTATTAGCAGCTAAATTCCCGACTTCCGTTGCAATCGTTTTTGTTCCACTTTCAAGTGCAGATTTTCCTGCAGTTTTCAGGGCTGTTTTCCAGCACTACTAATTGAAGATGCAACAGAAGATGAAAACAATTTTGTTAAAGTGTCAAAGATACCTGAACCATTTTGAGCATAAAACTCATAGGGAGCTTAAGCTACTGACCAAGCATCAACATAAATAAATATTCCTTTCTTTTTGGCGTACACATTTTTATACATTATATATTTATATTTCTTTTAAAATTAATGTAAAACTTGTTTCAACTTCATTAAAATTGATTATTCTTCCAAATACATCTGTAATATATATTCACATTAAATCTATAACATTTTTATTAATTTCAGAATATCTGACCCTGTTTGGTTCTTTTGTAAATTGATTAGCTCTTGTTAAATCTGCTGTACTTAAAGCATAGATATTATCACTAAAACTACCATCAACAAGTGAATTATCAATAAGATCACAATGAATGTAAATTGTATCCACAGAGTTAGTTAATTTGGTGTCGTAGTTCCCCATTCGGTATTGCTCAACGTTTTCATTTTCTCTCAAATCCAAGCAATGTATGAAAATTTGATCTTTTTAAATCCAACATAAAATTATCATAAATTGAAATAAGGACTTTAAAACTACTTAAATCAAATTCCAAACTTATTGGAGCAATGTTTGTTTTATCAAATTATTCAAAATTACTATTGCTTATTAGTGTTTCCCTGATATAATTATTAATGTCCGTATAACTGTAAGAACCATTTGTAAATATGATATATTTCCATTCTTTACTATTATTATAATGAATTATTTTATTATCATATTCATCACTAGTATTATGCCAAGAGTAAGCCATAGTGTTAATACTATCCAAACCAACAGCATAAAGTTTATTTTTGATCTAAAATTAAGGAACGGCTGAATCTGACTGTAAAACCGCTTGGAGTATTTTTATTATCGTTTTCAACAGCTTCAGAAGTTAAAACTACTTTTTGTTCCATTTATATGTTCAAGAATAGTAATTTTTTATATACCATTTCATGTTGTTTTGGAAACAATTTATTCATTTTAAATTATTCATCAATTATGCTAATACCTTCATTTGTTAGTTCTTCATTATTATTTCCAGTATCAATTGAAATACAAATAAGCTCTCTACGTTATAAACCAGTCCTACTGGATTACATGGACAGACGTCATAACCTTGACCACTAATTACCTTTTTTTAAAATTTCATAGATCTTTTATTGATAGGTAACCCTGATTTTTCTGTTTATTCTTTTAATATTTTCCTAGAAGGTATTCAATGTTTTTTATTATTGTTATATCTTTCATTTATTAAATCAATTAAATCATTATCAACCCTAATGTTAATAACTTCTTTTCCAGTTGTTCGATCCTTTGCAATCAATTTGTTTTGACCATAAAATTTATTAAGATCAATCGATAAATTACCATATTGTCCATTTGCTGAAACTTTATATGGATTGTGATATCTTATTCCCTTTCCAAATATATCTGATTCTTTAATCATATTTGATAAGCGTTTACGGTATTTTCTAAGATTTTTTTCTTTCTTATTCTAACTCCGATATATACTCGCCTGCAGCCATAGGTTCTGCATCTGTAAATTCAATTTTTTAATTATTTTTTCTTTACTGTACTACGAGTACACTTCTTTAAATTCTTGGTAACCTCTTTTCTTGTTTTTTTCCAATAGTCTTTATCTTTGCTTATTGCTAACTCTGATAATGTGGGTAAATCATATTCTGATAATATATCTTTATTGATATTTATATCTAAATTTCCCCCCAATTCGTCTTCTGATTTTTCTGATTCGTCAGTTGTTTCGTATGGGTATGATCGGTCAGATTCTTTTATCAATTTTTGGTACCGGTTTTTCAGTTATTTCCATCTTTTCTCTTCCATAATCTTCTAATTATTTTAATTTATTTCCAGGTATGAATCTAACAGGTTCTTCCCCCCTCTCCAATCTATTGGAGTATATTCTTGTTGTCTTTTGGATTTTTTCAACTTGTAATTGGTTGCGGTTCTTGAAATAGCTGTAGTAAACCTTAATATGTTTGTATGTCCTTTATTTTGTCACCAAGTGATTCTAATTGTTCTTTAATTCTAAGCAATGCTTTAAATTGTCTTGATATTTTTGTTCTTTTTACTTTCTATTCCTTCTGTAATTGGTTTATAAATTTCACTATACATTTCTCGACCAGGAGCTTTTCTGATTTTTTCTCTCATTATTTCATCTCTAAGAGCTCTTACCTTTTGCCCGACTAAGTTTTTTCTTATTCTTATTTCATTAAGTTTTGATAGCATTTATATAATAATGTAAGAAAATGTAAGATAATGTAATATTATTATATAATGGAAATTCCTAATTATGATACAAAAAGTGATCAATCTAATAACTTTAAGCAAATTGAGCAATATCCTTCTATGCCAGATTCATGTTTTAGAATGTTAATATGTGGATGTTCCGGGTCGGGAGAAACAAATACACTTATGCATATGCTTCGAGAACCTCTGATGTATTATGATAAATTATACCAGTATGCTAAAAACCTAGAACAATCTAAATATCAGGATTTAATTTATCGGTAAAATGAAATTGCAGATGAAATTGAAGTAGATCCAAATGAAATACTTTAACATTCTAATAATGAAATAATTGACGTTAATGATCTTGAACCAGATAAACAAAAATTAGTAATATTTGGTGATTTTATATGTGAAGAAAAAATGTTCAAAATGAAATAACAAAATATTTTATTCAAGGACGTCACAAAAACTGTTCTGTTATTTTTTTAAGTCAGTCTTACTATAAAACACCAAAAGATATTCAAATTAACTGTTCACATTATATTTCGTTTGAAAGTCCAGGTAAAAAGGAAAATGATAAGATTTGTAATGAACAAAATATAAATCGTGATTCTTTTGCTAATGCAACAAAACAAAAATATGATTTTTATATGTTCACAAAGCAAGGAATTTGATATCGATTTAAGTGATTATGCTACTAAAAACAATTTAAAAAGCTTAAAAAGGACATGGACTCGTACCTTCATAAAATTAAGGAACTTGATAACACAATGAACAGACCGTTAGATATGGGAGGTAATGAAATAATCAACCCAGGAAATCCAGATATACCCAGTGATGCAGTTTCAAGACGGTTCATATTTAAAAAAAAAAATCAAAGTGTAATAGAAGACTATAATCTTGAAGTCACCTAAAGTATTAAAAAGACATTAGAAGAAGAAGTAAAGAGTATTGAAGAATAAGAACACGATTTCGAAAATAAATTCATTATTAATAGTTGAATTACAAGGTAAAATTGAAAAAGAAATGAAAGCTACGGTTGATTATATTAAAGAACTTGAAGAAAATTCTGATTTGACAGATATTCAGATGAAAGAAGTATTCATAACCAATTTTGAAATAATATACAATCAAGTTCAGGAATTAAAAGATAGTACGATTAAACATGAAGAACTAAAAGACAAGATTATTGAAGCCGAGAATAAGTTACAGAATATGTATCAGTTAGAAGATAGAATAGAAAAAAAAATAAACTAAATACAAATTTTTCAAATAAATTTGCAGAATATAAATCTGAACTTGAAAAGGCAGCTTCACAAAGAGGTGGTTATCATGACACAGCATTAGATAATCCTAAAGAAGAGTTTAATTCTAACTTAAATTCTAACTTAGAAAATTTCAACAAACACCTTCAAAACTGGATAAGTAACGTCGATGTACGTCACAATGTAAAGTACGCGGACTTAATTACACGTACAGAAATATTACAAAAAGATATAAACGAATTTAATGCTAAAATTGAAAAAAACAAACAATTAAAATGATCTGGACTTTGTAGTTGAAAAATCAGTTAAACAAGGAGAATTAATTATCTCTAAATACTGTTGACAATTGTCTGCTTCTGAAGTTGCTACAACAAAACGAGTTGTTGATTTGGCTGAAGTAATTCTTAAACTTAATGACAATTATAAAGCAATTAAGAAAAGAAATAGAAAAAGTAAAACGTGAAGTATTTCTTTTTTAATATTACAATAGCAGACAACTACATGTAACAATAATCGATTTTAGTAGTCGAAGTTATTATATTGAAGATAAACAGTGACAACAAAAGGTATTAGATACCTCCGATTTTATTGCATTATTTGGATAACGAGCTAATAAGACTACAGATTATAAAAGTTTCATTAAAAAAAATAATACGAATATTATGAATTTGAAATCCAACAAGCTGGGGATCACATAATTGAAGTCAACATTATCCTTGAATACTCTGGTAAAAAGTTGGATTTGTTTGTTTTTAGCTGGCGGGGTGATCACATAAACGGATATGAGGATATAACACCAGAGGTTAAAAACACAACAATTGCTTTTAAGAAAAAAAAATGAAATTCATTTTAAAAAAGGAATAATGTTTAAAATTCAGCCAGATTTAATGAAGGTTTTTGGTGGTAAACAAGATGCTAAATTGACTATAGAACCAGGAAGTTATACCAAATTGTATCTGGTTAATCTAGTTAATTGATTTATTTCCATCTATTTCCATTTGATATAATGGGAATATTCAATAATATAAATGAAAAGCAAATAAAAAAGAAAGGCAAATAGTACGAAAACCTCCATTGCTTTTAACATCTGCAACAGAAGATGATGTTTCAGTTATTTATATAGATTCAGTTATTTATATAGATGGTTTAAACGTTAAGAATATGAAATTAACAATTTATGGTTCTGTGACCAAGCTGAGCTAAAGCTCATAAGGAGCTGAAACTCCATAAGTTAATGTATTAATGCCATTATCAAGACTATATCGTTTCATTTTCTCTAATAAATATGAATACATTTTATTTCTTAATCCAACAAATCCAACAATGGGAATTCCGACAGCTTCATCTTTGAATTTTCCAATTACTTTTTTATTATTATTGAAATTAAATTTGAATTACTATCATAATCACTATTATCAAATAAATCTGTGTCCTTATAAAAAACCTCATATGCATCTTCAGTATTTATTTCATAATATAATGAATCAGTGTCAGTGAATAATAATTTCATTTATCTTTAAACATTTCCTTAATATTATTATAATGAAAATCATACATTAGATATTTTGATAAAATAAGGAAAACTGAAAACTTCACAGGTCGCTCAACACGACAAAAACGAAAATGTTGCAGGCACGGTTTGATTGAGCCTGTTGGAAGGGGACCTAAGGTTATGGAGCCAATCCAACATTACAAGGTATGTTTAATAATAAACTTTCTTTTAGTCTATGAATACCAAACACATTCTTATTAAACATTGTTGAACTAACAATTGAAGGTTTTGCTATATACTTCAATAAAAGATTTTCATCATGTGTTAATTATTTTCCGTAAATTCTCCATCGTCTTACCAAATACAGAGTTGTTCATGAGTTTAAAAAGTTTTTTTCAAAGTAATTCTTTCCTTTAGATCGTTTTTGAGTATAAAAATCAATATATCCAATTAACCAGGGACTTTCGTCAAAAGTTAAAATTCTATGTATTTTTGTTACTTTTGTTACTTTTAATCCTAATTGTAGGGGCCTCCGTGGCCGAGTGGTTAAGGTCGCTGACTTCAAATCACTTGCCCCTCATCGATGTGAGTTCGAGCCTCACTCGGGGCTTTGAATTCTTCATGTGAGGAAGCCATCCAGCTGGCTTACGGAAGGTCGGTGGTTCTACCCAGGTGCTCGCTCGTGATGAAATAATGCACGGAGGGGCACCTGGGGTCTTCCTCCACCATTAAAGCTGGAAAGTCGCCATATGACCTATCATGTGTCGGTGCGACGTTAAATCCAACCAACAAAAACAAAAAATAATAATAATCCTAATTGTGCATATAGTTCAAGATTTTTAAAATGAACAACATAATTTTGTGTTTTAATTAAAGTTGGAACTAATTTTTTTACATTACTTTTTCTTATTTCAAATTCTTTTTTAATATTTTTATTATAATTTGAAAGCCATTCGTCTGGTATTTAAATTTTTTTCAAGAGCTAAAGGATAATCATTGTGAAAATCATGTAATTCTTTTGGATATTCAAGATCACATTCAATTACAAAATTAGTTTTACCTTTCGCAATTAATTTCTTGTATTGTCTTAAATTGACCCATTTAAAATCTCCAGAGGGTGGAGTTTGGCACGTTGCTCAACCGTAAAGATTATTGGCGTCGAGATACACAATGTATTTAGATTTAAATTTTGGATTATAGTTTTTCATATATTTATTGTTTGCTTTGCTGCAACGATTAGCTATATAACTTATTCATCCACTTAGTCCCTTTTCAATAAAAAGATACATATCAATATCAGTAATTAAATCCAAATTGATTCCAGTCATTTTTAACATTGCATTCAAAGCTAAACCAGGACAACTAAAGTAAAAACAAGGGTCAAGTTTATAATATTCCAAACATAGTTTTCTAAAATTTTCAAAAACATCCGCTAAAAGTAATACGTCAGTTTTTAAATATAGATCATGATATTCTCCCATTGTTTTTATTTCAAATTTATTCCAAACATTTTTAGCATGCTCATAATCGTTGTCAGATATGTGTGTTTTGTTTAAAATTGAATAAAACTCTTCTTTAGGAGGTAATTTTGTTTCTTTAATTTTTTAAATGAATCCATGCAATCATATGGATAAATACCGTTTGTTTTTAATAATCCATTTTTTTTTTCTTTTTCATTTTTAAATTTTTGAGATGTGTACTTAAATTCTGGAATATTTTTTTACTAAGTTATCAAATGGTTGAGATATAAATTGAAAATAATCTATAAAAATCAAATCACTTAACATAATATATATTTCCATATTATTAGGAATAACATCTATTTCTTTTTTAAATTTTCCTATTTGTTGCATAATAAAATGACCATCATAACCTCTTAAATTATGAAAAATAACAGGAATTTTGTGTGTGAGTCTAAAATTAATATTACATTCTTCATGAGCACTTCCTCTAAATTTGCCTGTTATATGACAATGATCTCTTACTGGATTTTCATTTTCCTTATATTCCTTTCCACAAAGGGCTTGGTTCACTAATGTACATAAATGGCACCGAATTTAGCCATATTATACATTACTTATTCTACATTGATACATATGCTGTTCGTAACAAGTAAACACAATGCTTCATATATAAGTAATAAACTTTGAAAAATAATGTGTTGTTGTGTTTATATATTACTCCAAACATGCCCCACTTTCCAAAAAAATGTGAATTTTCCATGAAATTTCAGACTTTATTTATGATTTTCGCCTTGGCGGCATCCTTTACCAGTCTTAATATTTTAACCACTACTTCGTACATTAAAAACCAACAAAAAGTGCAAAAATCATCGCTGGTGAGCAATGCCGCCATATTCAAAAACGAAAAAAACGTCCGTCTCGGAGACACATTTTTATCCGAAATTACACAAGCCTCGATTTCGGTAAAATGACGTTGAAGTTGACGTCACTTAATTAGATATTTGTTTTCATTAATTTGTTTTTCAAGCAACAGCCATTATGCACCTGTCAATATTTTGCCCGTCCGGGGGAGCGGCGGGCTGACCCAGGGGAATTTGACATTTCAAAAATTTTGTTGTCTAAATCCCCACCCTAGAGACAACCTTTTTTGTCTAAATCCCACCGTAGAGCCTGGTTGGTACATCAAATGTTTGTCAAATTCCCGCCTGTCGGGAATGGTCTTCTGTCTAAAGTCCCGTGTATGCCCGCCGCTCCCCCGGGCGGGCAAAATATTGACAGGTGCATTAGAGCTAGTGTTAAAATCAATAATATCGGATGAAGATCTTTAAGTTTAAACGTTTCAACATTTAGTGAAATATCACAAACCTAATGAGTGAATTAGCGAATTGTTTCCCTTTGAAATCAACACGCCATTATCGGTGGATACATGTCTGAAACTGGGTCAGAGAATACATGCAGTTATTGCTCTGAATATACGCGGATATTTAAAGTGCATGGCGGATTTAATAATTGTTATGGTAAGTGTTAATTTTCATTATAAATTTATTCGTATTTGGAGGCAAAACAAAATGGACAGACCGCTTCGTTTGTTGACTTATCGAAGATACAACTTTGCAGCGAAAAATAGCAGTGTTGACATTTCGATTCGACTGTCTGCTGTCAAATACTTTTAATATCTTTCCTGTGTATTTGTAAGTTTTCATGTTGGCAGAATATACTTGTAGCCAAGACAGTCGGGCATTTGCTACGTTAAGTAGGCCTACATTCTGTATGCAACTTTCTATCTAGAAATTGTAAAGAGGTAAATGAACTGATGAACAGGAATGGGCTATTCCAGAAAATATCCACTCCCACTGTGGAAGCAGTTTTTTGGGAGAAAATAACCCCCCCCCCCCCCCGGAGACATTTTACCCCCTCTCCCCCTTCCACACCCCGGTTACCTGAAAATACCCCCCTCCCCTTCCTCCCAATAGGATCCCTCCAAATACCCCCCTCCCCTCCTCTCGGGTTATTTCAGAAAATATCCCCCCTCCCCCTTCCACACCCCAGTTACCTCAAATACCCCCTCCCCTTCCTCCCAATAGGATCCCTCCAAATACCCTCCCCCCGCCCCCCTCCTCTCAGGTTGTACAAAAAAAAAAACTGCTTCCACAGGGAGGGGGTGGATATTTTCTGGAATAGCCCAATATTACAAGATATTGTACATTGTTTAAACTGTCACAGATGTGAACAATTTAATAATTACATGGTCATTATGCACAGTGGAATCTATGAAAATTGAAAACTATAGTACAATAACACAGGAAAAGTGGTGTTTTAAATTGTCACTTTTTGTTGTAATTATAGCAACTAAAATAGACCTCCTGAAAATTTCTTAAAAATTCTACATGCAAATTGCAATAAAAACTACTTTTTTCATTCTCACTACTGCCATTACTGGTAGACAGCATGCTGGTAGGCTACTAAATAAATGAGAAATTCTTCTTTTATATTTTTCAGGATAACCTCCAGCAGTAAGAAATATAAAGGCTCACTGGAGTTTTGAGTGCTCAACAAGTATTGACCCCATACTATGCTTGAAGCAAGTAGTGCCCTTGTATTTCTGTGAATCCTCATGCAGGTATAAGATTTTGAATTTTCTGTTTACATTCATATCAGTGTCAGTATCCTCAAATGTACTTTTTCAGTATCAATTTTAACTATGAAATTCCATATATCACTAAATTAAATTCCATAGTCTTCAAACAAATCATGACTATGAATAAAAGCTTCAGGCCTGCAGTGCACATTTTACATTGGAATTATAGTGACACCTTTGCAGAAATTTTGTCAAGTAAAATTATCTAAAGGAAGTTATGTTTTGTTAAGACTTGATATTACTAATTTCTATGGGTTTTTTTCACTGAACTTCCTGTAAATCCCTGAAATTGGGTTGAAAATACTGCATTGCTTTATAATAAAGATGCTATATTATAAGCACTGTGAATTGGAATTCAATTAAATTTTGATAAATACAAGTTAATGTTAAGCAATATCTATAAGAAAGGATGAACTGTTTGGTCAGTGTTGATTCACTCCATTTTTGATGAGAATTTAATACATTTCTTATAAACTGTTCTTGTTTTTGTATGAAAAGTACAGTACTGCTGTTGGAAGAGGAGCAAACAGTGTGGTATCTATGGTCCACCATCACTTCAAGCATCATGGCTATGGGGAAAAGAATGTTTCATTACATATGGACAATTATATTGGACAAAATAAGAAAAGTGTTGTAATAAGGTAAGAATTCCAAATAAATAAAGAAATATTTATTAAGCACACAGAATTTGATGTTGAAATATTTAATTTTACAGTGTGTTCATACACTTCAGTTTGGAAAGTCACTAGTTTCCAGTTTATATATATAATGTGCATAATTGTATCTAAATGAAAAATAATACCTCCACTGATAAACATTGAATTACAATTTGAATATTGCATACTTACACAACATACTGTATTAAGACTTAGGTGTGTATGTAAGAAAATAAACTCTGTAGCTGGCATTTATTTGTTTTAATAAAGTGATGCTATGTTATATTCTAAGGACTCACTATAATTGCTACTTAGAAGTTTTTGTTTAAGAATTCATTGTTTAAATATACCCATTATTTTAGCTATGGAATGTGGCTTGTTATGATGGGTCTACATGATGACTAGGAGTACAACCTGATTGAGGCCCGGCATACAGAATTCAGCCCTGAACATGTTTTGGTATATTTGGCTTGAGCCTCTTTAATCAGTTATGTTTTTATTAATAATCAAGTATTGATAAAACTTGCTGCAGAGATCATGTCTGTAAAGAGGCCACTTACATTAAAATACCACAGTTTCTGTTTATGTTTGTGTTGTTAAAGAGTGTCTAGCTCACAGTAAGCAAGTTAATCAGAAATAACATAATTCTAATAAAGTAACTGTTTTTTCTTAACCAGGTTAAAGAACTATTTGTTAAAATGAGATCAAAATCATGGCCCTTACTTGATGTAGAATATGTGCGATGGTTGAATTTTTTCATGAAAAGAAGTTATTACTGTAATAAAATTCTAAAATGTTATTTAATGTAATTATGTGTGGAATGTCTTTTGGAATGCTGTTGTTCAGGATTGATGAAAAGGTTATGTGTTCTTCTTCTTAAATATTTGATACATTTATCATTACAGAATGTCTTCTGCATGACCTGGTATAGATAGTATTCTTGAAGGATTATAACTTCAACACAGAGACGGAGATTACTATTTTTAGGCAGGGGGTTGGCATGACAGGCAAATTCACCAACCGTATTACCATTCCTGAGCTGGATGCCAGTCGACAGTGGTACCTGTATAATGAAATAGCGCCCCTTTGCAGCAACAGCAATGTATGCTCAAAACCAGCAGTGTCAAAGCCATTAAAATTGATAATTCAAGTCATTTAAAACGAAGAATGAATGGAAAAAAGTGTTTAACATTTAAAGTAATACAGAGAAAGAGCTTTGAAATTTTGATTAATTTGAAAGTGTTTTTGATTTTTTGAAGATGTACTAGACCCTAATTCCATATATTTGAAAAAGAACAAATGATACATATAGTTTATGTAAACATTGAATTAACAACTTTATGGTGTCAACAGTACTATGCCTTTGTTAAATATTGACTCACTATATACATGTAAGGCTGAACACAGAATAAATGTGAAATTCCTCTAAAACACTGGAAGATTTTTCAACAGTAATTGTAACATATATGGTAGTAATGTACATTTTTTTCATTACGACAGTTGGATTATATAGATCTACAAATATTTTCTGCTGTATTCAAACTGTAATCACTTCTGTCGGCAGTATCATGTTTATTTTCCCTTTTCATGAACAATTAATTTAACCTGTCTTGAAAGCACAATATATGTATAATTTGTAAAACATACATTGGATTATTGTGGAAACAATTTAGTTTTTGTATGCCTAATTATATATTACTGCCGTTAGTATCATCTAACTCTTTTAATATGATCAAAACATTTAATAAGGCAGTTTTCTTAAACTATTACTGTGTGTTAAATGAGATTATGTAGTATTATGTTTACGGAATTAACTGCGTAACCATGGAAACATTTTTCTGTTGTTCTATATTATGTCTTGAAAAAAAAACATTGTCCGAAGAACACTTTTCAGTGGTGCATTTTTTTAAAATTTTTACATGTAATGGTAAATGCTGAAAGTGTTCTACAATAACTTAGCAAAAACGTCATTGTTGTCTCATTGAAGCATATACTGCAACTCCATTGTAACCATAGCAACAGAAATATATTGTATTATTTATGAATAATGATCTTCACAAACAAATTACACATGTTATTTTTCTTAAAGAATGATTTAAATTGGTTTTATTCCATAAAAAACAGACATAGCAAATATTCTCATTTTTATCTCCGTTTCCATGGCAACCATATATTTTTTGCCTCAAATTATAGACGTTGCTTAGGGTTATATCTTAGCATATCTGAATGTTAATTATACGTTCTGATGTAATTGTTATAAGAGATTTTCGTGTTTCCATAAAGAAAATCAATCGATTGCCATGGCAACAGCACAATTTCAAATGAATTAAAATATGAGATTTTGCATTCTGAGTTGTTGATCATTCATTATAATAATATTTCAACAACATTTGATGTTGTGCCACTTTAACCTATAAGTGAACCAAGCCCTTTGACAAGAGGTTTGTTTTTTAAATAAAGCTTCATCTTTTTTAGACATTCTCAAATCTTCTGTTAAAGTTTTCATTAAATATTTCCTTACAATATTCCTCTTCCTCAAGCACTTTTTTAATAAACTTATAAACTGCATTAGGACCTCTGTAAACTTGTGTTGGTTTAGTATATTTATCGACATAACAACAAACAACTTTATAACCGTAACCACAATCTATATGTTTTGATACTGTTCAGTGAATGACAAATTAGGTGACGGCAAAGCAGTTGATACTTTCTTAGTTATTGATTCAAAATCAGCATAATATACGGCTAAGCCGTTGTGATAATTCTTAAAATGTATTTTACTTCCCTCTTTTTGCATTTTTAAAGCTTGAATACCATTAATAGCTAAATAATTTGGTATGTGTTCATTTAATATTCTTTCATGTGAAAAACATTGTAAACATGACCTACAAAAATGCTTTCTATTTTTATGTTGTTTTTTTTAAACATTAATCTATTAAAATCTTTAATCCCAAAATAATGTGTTATTTTGTTATTATTAATTAGCAACATGTCATAGTGTTCTTTATATTGATATTTTGAAATGTACAATGGATAAACATTATTATCTTCATAACCAAATATATTAAATGAAATATTATTCTGAGTTTCTTTTTTAGGTATTTGATGTATTGTAACAGGAAATTTTATTTCTTTATAATTGAGTTCCTCTTTATGCTTTTTTATATTTTGAAACTTTATAAGAGTTTTCTTTAACAGGAAATTTGTAAGCCAAATGGCACCATCTAAAACATTCATCATCATCATTCTTTATATTTATCAGTCCTTTCCTTGGATGTTGTAATGGTTTTGGTAATTCTAAATAACTTGAAGCAGCCATCGGTGTATATTTATATATATTTATATAATGGGCATCAACTGACTCTATTCTCCGGCCAAAGTCTTCTGAAATCCAATTACCAATTATATTATTTATTTCATCATAGGCTTGGCGTAAAGTGTTTTTTATTTCGTTTATATTAACAATAATTAAAACCTTTGATTGAAAATAAGCTGATTTATATATTGTATCTGTTTTACGAATTTTCGCAAAAGTTATTTTTAAAGGCCTAGATTTTGGCAGTGGGCCAAGGGTTTTTTGTCTTCACCAGCACAGTTGGGGGCTAATGACCATCACAGTATGGCTCCAATAAACAAGGGTCATTGTTTATTGGAGAGCCAGTCTACCTTACAAGTGTATCTATTGGTGAGAAGGGGAAATTATGTAATTTATTTTAAATTAATGAATAATTGATAACTTTTAAAGTTATACTAGTTATTTTTGGCATTTCTATGTAAAGAAAAATATTTGTTGATCAAACACAATAATAAAATAATCAGAAACTTATTTTCACAAAAATGAAATAATGAGAAACTTACTAAAAGAAATATGCAAGTTTTTATTTTTTCAAATTCTGTCTGGAGAATTGTGATATTTTAGAAAAATGTGACTTTCACTCATCTAAAGCTTGCAGAATACTGTAAATAACATTTGTCTAGAACTGAAAACAGAATGTGCATTTCAAAGTTACAAAGCAAAGCATGAAAAAAGTCACTTTTGGCAACATACTGAAAAGGAAAATTGAGTATAGATGGAACACAATAATTTTGTACTCAAATAATGTTAATTACATGAATACAAAAAAATCAATTTCCAATTCGAAAAAAAAATTGTTTGTCAACACAAAGAACTCATGAAGTTTTCACTATACTTGTGTTTTATTATCATTATTATTTTCAATATTAATACTGTATCTTTTATCATCCTATATGTAATATAATAATAATAATAATAATGATGATTAATAATAATGATTATGATTATTTTTATTATTATTATTATAACATTAAAGTAGTAGTTATTATTATCTATATAATATCAAAATAATAATAATAATTATTATTATTATCATTCCACATTCACTGAAGAAAAAATAATTTTTTTCAACTCCACTGCACACATCTTCATGGTCTAGTTGGGGTCCCTGCTGTGCTAATTGCCCTCTAATCAGTTACTGTTACATAATCACTGATCAGCAGCAGATAAGATGGGAGTTGTATATTGGATTTGGGGGGGGACACTTATATAGTAGTGAATCTAGGCCTTTAAAGCAACATTTATTTTTTTACCTTTTAAAGTTTTAAATTCAGATTTAAGTATATCAAATGAGTCTTCTATATTTAATTCTAACACGATCCGATTCATTTTCCTATTAAACAAAGAAGGCTGGGAACAGTGAATTATTAAACAACAATTCATTGTTCTGACGTCACAACTATTACGTCATAGCGTCAAGCGGCGTAACGGCGCGCTGGAAAAGAGCCCAATTGAAAACGGGCAAATATTTAATGAATGCCGACAAGGGTGTACTTTAAAGTCCTTGATAACGTGTTAGAATCGAAATAATATATCTCATTTAGTGATTTGCTCTTGAATAAATCACTGTTTGTCATCCAGATGCATAGCATTATATCACTCGGGCTGTGCCGTCGTGATATAATTCCATTGTATCTGAACTCCAAACAGTGATTTATTCAGCAACAAATCACTGATGAGATATATTATTTCTTAAAATAACTGATTTTTTGGATCTTGTCTGTATATAATTTTAATTTCAAATTTCTTAATATATTGATTTAAAGACTTCTCAATTTCTCTTACGTTTAAGAATAAATAGAATCTCACTCGTTTTATTTTCTTCACAGCACATCTTTATTAACCCAGAATTAATATCAAGTTCTTTAGATGCCGCGTAGGTGCTTCTATATATTTGTTCTTCATTAGTGTCGCAATCGGTTGCAATAACTCTTTTAGGGTTGTTTCGATGATTATCTGGTCTAAGCCAATTACATAAGATAATGATCTATAACATTTTGTATTTTATCAATCACATATCAAGTTTTGATTATATAACGTTTCTTCTTTTAAGTACTTTTTATATGAATTTCTATCTTCATTCATTATGTCTCCTAAAGTGCTAGATAATTTTGGCATAATCATTCTATGTACCTTTCTATTTACCATTTATATAATATATTTATAGAAAAAACATCTTTAAAAACGCACGTAAAAAATAAATTCAGCAATCTAAATTTAATACAACTCTTCTTCTTTTTTTATTTCTGTATCCGTTAAGTTTAAATTCCTTAATATATATTTAAAGAGGCATAGAGTAGTTTTTTCTTCCTGAATTTCTAACAGTATTGTTAAAATTTTATCAATAACTTATTTCTCATCTTTTATTTTTACTTTTCCAATCCGTGCTTTTACTATTAGTTGTTTTATTTTGTAGTGATGTAATTTTAAAATAGTTTCCTTGTCTTCAACTTTTAGTCTATCAATAAATATTGTAATTACTGATGTAACAGCGCCAGCAACTGCTACGAATATAGGAATAGCTGGAACACCGAGGATACTTGCTGTAATTTGTAATCCTGTATTTACTCTTCCCCAAAACTTATAACTTTTTCTGTAAGCAGCAGCAAGTTTAGTCAAGCCAATAATTAATTGATCTATTGTTTCTATTCTATTAGAAATTAGATTCTTACTACTAATTTATATAATATATTTTCAATTTAATTTAAATATTAAATTTCATTCAATTTACTAAATGGCATCCAACTATTAAATTTTTCACTTTACTAAAACGTATTTTTTCTTATAGTCTCGTCTAATAACTTTTTCTTTTTAAAATCCTATTGTTTAGTATGTAAAAGTTTTTGCTCATAAAATGAACCCTGAATTATTTCATTATTCAAATTTTTTATAGTGTATGTGGTGGGATTTGTATTGTTATTTCCATAGACTAAAAATATTTCCTCTGTCCAGTTTGGTGTATATCCTTTTTCAAAATGTCGTTTAAGTTTGCTTAAGCGAACTCGATCACCAATTATAAACTTCGGATTACTCTTTGGTATATCTAAATTGCTGTATAAATAAAATAAACAGTACCTTTCTTTAAGTTTTTACTGGCTTCAGTCGGTATCATTTTTATACTAGAATGTTTTCTTTTGTTATATTTATCAACCATTTCCTGCAAATTATCTAAATAAGTGTAAGTATTATTTGCTGTAAAATATTTCCACATTATTCACTTTAAACTTCTATTAAATCTTTCGATTACTACAGCTTTTCCTTCATTAAATGTATGATACATGTTAATCTTATTTTTATTCAAAAATAATTCAAACTTTTTTATTATAAAATTCTTTTCCTTCATCTAACAATAATTTTGTAGGTGTTCTACTTTCTAAATTTTTTTTAATCAAATGCTTTAGTAACAGATTCTCCAGTTTTATTCTTTAATGGAATAACCCAAGCATATTTGCTGAATATATCAATAACGGTTGATAAGTACTTCACACCTTTATAATATTTTGAAAAGTCTTGCTTATCGACTAAATCAGCAGACCGGGTATCATCAATATCATTAACTATCACTCTTCGTTTAATAAATTTTCGTTTAATTGGTTTATGTAATTCTTCTGCTAATTCGTCACTCCATGTTATTTCGGGGGTCTTTTTGAGTGAGCTTTTAGCTCCCAAGGACTTACGTCCAAGTAAATACTCTACCCCCTTTTCCTGTTTTATGATTTTTTTCCCGAGTCCAAGTTTGTATTTCGTTTTAATTACTGGCTTTACAACTAAATGTTTTGCAATCTTTTCTATAAAAGTTTTTGATTTAGTGTTCTTTAAATTAGATGACATTTCTTTGTCACATTCACTTTTATTTGTACTATTATTATAACAATAATCTTGGTCCATGCATACTGCGTCCAGTTCATTGACAGGAGGTCCATTATCTAAAGGATTTCCTGGTCCACAATAGTTATATCCTGGAAGTGCTAAATCTTTCTTAGATAACAAAGGTAACATTGCTTTATGAATATCAATTGCAGCTCCAGTACGTTCCACAAACTGTGTTTTCATATTACCGCAGGATGCACACTGAGCTCTTAACATAAGTCTACCCTTTTTTTTTTTTGTTGTAACATATTTATAGGATCTATAGGATTTACTATCAGTAAATGTCCTTTCTTTTACACAATATATTTGTTTTTGACTCATTTATATTATTTGTATTTAAAATTATTTAAAGAACACTTCTGCCAACAAAATACAACGTGATAACAAAGTTCATTAAGTGCAAATGGATTACAGCGTAATTCTTAATCAGCTGTTTCAACAAAAACTGACATATATGTTTATTTTAAAGGAAATGCAATAAATCGTCTGTTTAACTTATAATATTGTTTGTAAACAAACCGTGCGTCATCAAATTACAAAGCTTTAATCCTATTTCATAATCTATACGTTTAATGGTTTTAACATTCTGCCATACTCATACGGTTGAGTGAGTTTAACAACATGAGAGTATTATGATATTCAACCATGCGTACGAGTATGCCATTCTCATACGGTTGAATGGTTTCAGTTGTTTGCACAACATTTATAAACCTAATTCTTGAAATACTTGTTTGATAATTGTAAATTTTGTGTAAATATATTCAATAGATACAGCACATTTAAAATGCTATTATGTTTCATTGCAAAATCATATAAACGTATCAAATAACTACGGTTAAATAATTCCAATATTGGAAATGTAGATCAAATTTTAACGACACCGGTGTCATTTTCAAGTGTATCAATATCAACAAGTTTAAACAAATATTGGTTTAATGTAAAGTTTTGCGACACCTGTGTCGCGTTATTGATAATTGCAAGTAACAGCTGATAAAAGGAATGCGATAATAAATCGTCTGTTTAACTGCGGTATGATAGTTAGTATATAAATAAGGAATTTGGAAGTAATATTACAGATAGTACATTTTATAATTATTATTTTTAATATTTTCTACGCTACTTTAGATTTTGTTCTCATTTATGTTAATTGGTAAGGTTTTGTCAAATTAAATAAACCTGCCAAAAGTTTGATAAAGTGGCATTGCTGGCTTCGTGACAGAAATTTGGCAGAAGTGTTTAATTACAATTTACCAAAGGTTTTCACAGTAATTTGTTACCGTAACTCTCACACCAACATTTCATAAATTATTCCCATTTTTAGTTAGAATTTCAGGTAAAGTTTTTGATGCACTTTCACTCTATCTGAGTTATAACAAAATAGATTAGATTCAAACTAGAAATAGTTGTTCCCCATCAGCACCCACATCACATGACAAAAGGCCTATGACTCTAGCAGCTATTTTTCATGAATTATGGAGTCATGCCCCCATTTTATTTTGAACTTCATTCGTGTTCACTTTATCTCTGTCATAGCAGAAAGAATTTGATTCAAACTTAAAAATAAATATTCCACATCATTGGCACATCACATGACACAAGGGCCATTACTATTACACTAATATTTCATGAATTTCTCCCACCCCCCTCCTTTTACTTAGAATTTCAGGTTAAAGTTTTCGTGCACTTGCACTACTTTATATCGGTTATGCTAAATTGATTTTATCCAAACTTAGAAAAGTTGTTCCGCATCAGCACCCGCAGCATATGATACGAGGTCAATAATTCTAGCAACAATTTATATTAATTATGCTTCCCTCTCGACTTTTACTTAGAATGTAAGGTTTATTTTGATGCATATTCACTATATCTTTGTTATTACAGAGATAATATTGTTCAACATCATCACTCGCACCCTATGAAACACGGACTATTACTCTAGCACAATTATTTCATGAATTATTTGTCCTTTTTTTCTTAGAATTTCAGGTTAAAATTATGTGCAATTTTCCTCAATTTCCGTTTTTACTGATCAGATTTGATTCAAACTTAAATTAATTGTTCAGCATCATCACTTACACATTATGACACTAGGAGCATCACTCTTGCAACAAAATGTCATGAATTATGCCCCCATTTCGCTTAGAACTATTCTTATTTGATGTTCTGATACACGTTATCTCTTTTATTATTTTACTTTAGACATAAACCCAATCTATTGTTCAATATCTTTATCCACATTTGAGTCAATAAACACTACAGTCACAGCTCCAGCTTCCTCAGATGTCCCCAGTTTCACTATCCAGCATCGAACTAGTCGAGCGCACTATCTTCTTTGACAGCTCTTTCTTATTCACTAATAACGTAAATGAAGATATTTACTTTTTTGAAGAAATACCTTGTTCTAAAATCATGCAATGAAGGATGTTTTAATTTCCGTACATAAGATTAAAATAAGTAAATATACATAATTGTCATTTATCATCTTTAAGCTTGTTTACAATGAAATCAAAGTATTGATTTTTAATCTGTTTTGTTTAGATGTTTTCCATACAAAGTTAGTT
Organism: Mercenaria mercenaria; assembly: GCF_021730395.1. Lineage (NCBI taxonomy): Eukaryota > Metazoa > Mollusca > Bivalvia > Venerida > Veneridae > Mercenaria > Mercenaria mercenaria. Next base: position 48,121 of record NW_026463048.1, on the reverse strand, counting down.
CTTATCAGTTATACACATATTACACATGATTCATTTGGATATAGTGGATTTATTAGTCCTCTCCTGGTTGAAAACCAATTTCGGGGACGATAGGAATGTACATTTCCCTCCGTCCGCCCGTCTATCCGCAATTTCGTGTCTGTTCATATCGCTGTCATTCATCATATTGACTAGTGTTTCATAATCGGTCTCAAAGTGCTATCGATTATCAAATTGAATCGGAAGGATACAATCGGTTAGTTATTAGTCGAAACACTGTATTGTTAAACTGTTTTCACTGTGCACCGTCTACATTGCAGAACAATAATGAAAATATATTGTTTTTCAATTGATTTCAATTGAAATGTATACATGTAATCGCATGAACAACATTCAAAACAACAAGATTCAACATTTATCTGAAAAATTGTTTTGTCACTTGTTTCGAACTTACAATTTTCTTTAAACTTGGTATATTGTTATCATTAACTCAGAATAATGATTATAATGGAAAAAGAAATAAAATGTATTGGTCACCGTTCTTGTTTCAGAGCTTTATTTCCATTTAAGAATAGCCAGAATCAGCAAAATACCTAAAAAAGCAAAAAAAAAAAAAGAAAACAAAAAAAAGGAAAAAAACACCATGAAGCGGAGATATTTCCAAAACAAGAACAGTGATTTGTAAATTTTATTTCGTACTTCTATTTTCTATGTCGCCCCTCCCCCTGCCCCCAGTGTTGTACACAAAACATGTTGACAGTTAGATAAAAACAAAAACAATAAACAAAAACAAAACACCCACACAAAAAAAAGCTGTTGGAACACGTATATATATATAATTATATATTTTTTTTTTTCTGCATGTAAAAACTAGCGAGTCAACTATTTCTTTTTTAATCACACCACGAGTGACCTGCAGATCTCGATATCAAAAGAATAGTGCATAACATCAGCAGCCTATTAATGAAAAAAATCAAAGCGGTACACTGAAGTTTAAGAACTTTGACTGACAGGTAGAAGCGGTTACATCGGGATGTGATGAAAAACTGTGTATTCGAAATATTAGGAGACTTCTGAATTTCTTTCGCCAGGTAGGGTCATTGGATTAACAGGATGTTTAAACTTTTATAAATTATAATGGTAAGAAAATTTTGTTTCTGTAATATTTTGACACGTTTAGTTGCCTTATGAAGTATCAGAATAGTTTTATCCTCGGGGCAGAAGATTATGCAGTGAAAAAAATAACAAGGGATTGAAACTGAAACTAATAATTGTTTGAGAAATTATAATTGTCAATTACAATGTAATAAATTTACGATTGTAGCATATTCTCAGTTGACAGAAGACATCATCTTGCAATCAGTCAAGTCGCTGATTCTAACTATCTTTTGCAAAGTCTGACAAATCCATTAAAACAAGAATATAATTACATTTCCCCTCGATTATTCTCACTTTTTTATTGGTAAACAATTGCTTCACATACTAGCGAACTTACAGGAACAGAAAAGTATCCAAGTTAAAGGTATTTTAATACAAACGAGTTCTCTTCCTTCATTATTGACACTAGTGGGATAATTTTAACAATCTTGTCAGAAGACCTTTAGATGATGCTACATACAAAATATAAATACCTCGAACCTGTGGTTTTGTACCAAAATATTTTTTTAAAGTTTTATTTCGTTTGATTGCCGTGGCAGCCAGAGTTCTATATGGAATCCAATTCTTTGAAAATGATGCAAAGAAGACAAACCAAGAAACATCCTTGTGAAGTTTCATTAAAATTGGCCTGGTGGTTAAGGAGATGTTCTTTAAAGGAACGATGGAAAGTGTGGCTGGAAGCTGGACAGACGATGTATGCACGGACAGAAGACGGACGGTTAGTGATCACAGTAGCTCGCACTGAGCTTAAAACATGCCTGAGTCGAGAATCAAACTTTATAAATAAGACTGTTTAATTCCGGTATCCCGTTACAAAGCCTTTTAAATTCTGAATAAAATAAATAAACACAGCTTATTCTTATGTGTTTCTAACTAATAATGAGTCAGTAACTATGTTTAAAAGCCTTCTTAGGAAATGTAGCAATAGTTGTCCGATATCTAAAAAATATCCACTTTTGTTGAGATATGTTCCTTTAATTTACTGATTCAATTCTTTCTTTATTACGGAAACTTTCAGCTTCTTCGTTAGAGATGAGGAGCTGCTAGTCTTCTTCTTAATATATCTTTATCGTTGTCCATGAACGTCTCTTTTATAAAATTTCCACATTCAAATTTTGTTTCTGCCTTTTCTCCTGAAGTGAAGTTTCACTACCAGATTCTTTTTCTATGTTCTATGTTGTTTTCAATCCCTTGCCTGATTTGTCCTTCACATCCTTAAAGAATTAAAAAAATATTTTATAGTTTCTTGTAAACATATTATAATAAAGTATTTAATAATCCAAAAACATGCTGCATTTGAGGACAGTCTGTAAGAAAACACAAGCAAATGAAACATTATCATTACAAAGCCAGGAATAATTTGTATACTATTTTCTTATTGACTCTCTTTAAATATATCTTAGAGAGAGAGAGAGATATATATATATTTTCATTACTTGTACCCGTTTTAGCTGTGTGGACTGAAGAACATAAGGTTTTTGGTGTAACACTTCAAATGGGCAGATGAGGGACTAACCTCCTGTTAGCAAAGCAAATGCTGTACATATATATACGAAGTCTAATGTTCTAACAGTAAAAAGGGAAACTAGCACTGGAATGTTTTACACATACATGAACAAACAAACAAATGAGGGCAGCAATTGAAAATTGGCCTACAACTGAGGCCAGTGTGTGAGGAAACACATGAATCTGAGACAATTTATTGTTGGTAAAGATATTTTGTAAGTTTGTATTACATCAAATCATAAATGAAGGGGTCTTAACTCTGGAATCCATGATGGGATCTGGTCAGTTTTCGAAAGGAACCGAGATATTATGCCAATTTAAGTTGTGTGCAGCTTGATTACAGCTGATTGTAAAATGTGGTCTCCATCGTGTTAACTAGCCAAAAATAGCAAATTCTGGCCCTTTAAAGTAATTACTTGCTAGTTACTGGGGGATAACTTTGAAAATCATAACATTTTCAAAACTTTAACTATCATATTTCAATAAAAACTGGTGTTTCCTCCATCGTGTTAACTAGCCAAAAAAATAGCAAATTTTGGCCCTTTAAAGTAATTACTTGCTGGTTACATGGGGATAAATTTGACAATCATAACATTCAAAACTCGAACTATGTTTTTGTCAATAAAAACTGGTGTTTCCTCACTGTGAAATTCTAAAACAAGTATGTTTTCTGCTATAGAATACAGAATCTAAGACCACAGATTTTGATCCATAAGATAATTATTTCTTCTTCCAATATTGTACTGACACCTAAACTGGTGTATCCTCATTCTTTCTTTAAATTGCAGGTAGATGTAAAAAAAAATTGTGATTTCCTGGTCAAATTTGATGAAATAAACTGCTAGGATATTTTGATAATTCACAGCTATCACATTAATAAAAAGTATAAGTGATTCAGAAGTTATTTTTCTGTTATTGTTGCTAAAGTACTACAAGGGGTAGGGGTAAATGATACAATATTTGAATCATTTATATTCCATACTTGTCCAACAATATTACTATGTCCGTTTCATTTTATCTGCCTGAACAGGTTGATACGTCAATTTTCGAGGCAATATTATACAAACAGCGAAATCCATAGATTTACAGCCAAAGCATACCTGCCGATTCTGTTATCTTCTGTATTTCCGGTTTTTTCCGACCTTAATTTATATTGACAGAAGTTAATAAAATGAACTCAAAGCAAGCAAAATACCAGAAAGAAAATAAACACTGTATTTCACCTTTCAAGTATGATTTAATATATATTGTATTTACCTTTCAATATGTTTTTATGATATATAATATTGTAAAATGACACAGATGGCCGCCGCCATAGTGCTTTGGTTTTTCATACATAGCAGTGTGTCCCTGTATTTAGGGACCACCTGCTCAGCATGTTTGATAAACGTAGGACCATGTCTTAACACTAGTGATGGGCCGACAATCGGCGACAATCGAATAATCGTCGGCGTTGCATTCAAGAGCGCGATCGCCGACTTCACTTTTCCCTGACCGATTAATTACTTGGTATCCTAAAAGGATAATTTAGTTTTTTTCTGACCTTTTTCTTTCTTGTATTTACGGTTCTTTGGGGCAATTACGCCAAGGGAAACTACTCTACGTAAAAATGACTTCCTCCAAAGTCTCGACAGAAACTGAGGTCTTCTGTAAACACCCAGATTTTGGAAGATATATGGCTTATACAAAAGTAAGCCAGGAAAACTTTCAACTTAAACTCTTGACATTATTATGGCAATATGCATAGCATGCCGTAAGACTTAGGCAAGCATATTAGCAAAGGTATTTTCAAGTTTTTATTTTGTGGGACATAACACTTTCCCTAAAGGTTCTTCAGTATTATAAGTTGCGCATCTGCGACAAAGTTGAAAAGATGAGCTTATCTGTTCGCAATATATCCGTATTCCATCGTCGTCGTCCGAAACGAAAACAAATCTTAACTGGGTCAGCTGGGATCAAAATGTAGGTCAGCAGGTAAAACATTATGAAAACTGTAGAAAACGTAATATCTTGCGTCTCCATTCCATTGTTGTTATTATACGCCCAAAGGAACGTATTTTAGTGTTCGTCTGACCGTCTGTCTGTCTGTGTGTCCGATTTAGGGGCCAAAGTCATATAACTTTGTTTCGAGTGCGATGTGTAACTCTTAAACTGCTTGAAGGATTTAAAAAAAAAGTTTGCACAAATGTTCACCACATTGAGACGACGTGCAGAGCACATAGCTCGCTTCAAGGTAAAGGTCACACTTAGAGGTTAAAGGTCACATGACTTTGTTTTGTGTTTATGTTGCTTTGCATTGCGGTGCTCTTGTTTTTTTTGGCATATTCTTTTTTTTTTTTGTTCACTTACAATATTTTTTATTGAATTACTTCCCTTTTATGTTACTAGAAATAGGTTATTTTGTAACTTTTTATTATTAGCCGTAGGTGAAAACCGAGACCACTTTTCTTTGGTACAATATGGATGGTACCTGCAAAGTTAAGGTGTATTTTGACACATCTGTACCTGTTAATAATTTTAGTGGACTAAGAGTTTTTCGGGGAATTTCTTCCCTTTGTTGTCATTTTCCTTAGGACTTCAACAGTAGAGTTCTTTAAATTTTGCTCCAATCCTCTGATATTTGACTTTATCAAAACCTTTGGGGGCCTCCGTGGCCGAGTGGTTAAGGTTGCTGACTTCAAATCACTTGCCCCTCATCGATGTGGGTTCGAGCCTCAGTCGGGGCGTTCAATTCTTCATGTGAGGAAGCCATCCAGCTGGCTTACGTAAGGTCGGTGGTTCTATCCAGGTGCCCGCTCGTGATGAAATAATGCACGGAGGGGCACCTGGGGTCTTCCTCCACCATTAAAGCTGAAAAGTCGCCATATGACCTATCATGTGTCGGTGCGACGTTAAATAATAAAAAAAAAATCTCAAAAACTTTTACCAAAAATTCTAAGTTAAAAAGGGACATACCTCTGTCAAAATTCAAATCACAGTTATGAGGATTGTTGTTCCTGGTATAGACTTTGATAGTAAATAAGTATAAAGTCAATAGCTTTGATAGTAACAGAGACATTTGACTTTATTAAAAACTTTAACCAAAAATTCTAATTTAAAAGGGGGCATTATTCTGTCAAAATTCAAATCAGAGTTATAGGGATTGTTTCTCCCGGTGTAGACTTTGATAGTAAATAAGTATTTTAAGTTCCAGGTCAATAGCTTTGGTATTAACAGATATATTTGACTTTATCAAGAACTTTAACCAAAAATTCTAAGTTAAAAAGGCGCATAATTCTGTCAAAATTCAAACCAGAGTTATAGGGATTATTTCTCCTGGTGTAGACGTTTATAGTAAATAAGTATTTCAAGTTTCAAGTCAATAGCGTTGATAGTAACAGAGATATTTGACTTTATCAAAAATTTTAACCAAAAATTCTAAGTTAAAAAGGGGCATAATTCTATCAAAATTCAATCAGAGTAACGCAGATTGTTTTTCCTGGTGTTGACTTCGATAGTAAATAATTATTTTAAGTTTCAAGTCAAAAGCTTTGATAGTAACAGAGATATTGGAATTTATCCAAAACTTTAACCATAAATTCTAAGTTAAAAGGGGCATAATTTTATCAAAATTCAATCAGCAAGTCAATAACTTTGGTAGTAACAGAGATATTTGACTTTATCAAAAACTATAACCAAAAATGCTAAATTAGAAAGGGGCATAATTCTGTAAAAATTCAATCAGAGTTATGGGGATTGTTTTTCCTTGTGTAGACTTTGATAGTAAATAAGTATTTTAAGTTTCAAGTCAATAGCTTTGACAGTAACAAAGGTATTTGACTTTATCAAAAAATTTAACCAACGGAGACGCCGACGCCGACGCCGCAGCGAATGCAATAGCTCACTTTTTCTTCGAAAAGTCGAGCTAAAAACAGGCACATCCAAATTTCATATCACCTACCGCATAGTGATGAAATAATAACTCAAACCCTATTGCCGTTATAAACTCTTTTTCATATCGCGCATAATATAATTAAACTATGTTGAGACGGTCCCCTTGAAAAATCTATCGCCTGGTGTCCACAGTCCACGTAGACTTAATCCGTAAATGTCTATTAGCTGATGAAGTTGATCGAAAGACAGGATTTCATCGGTTAGGCTATCCGCCCGTAGACCGGACTAGATCGTACGCAGGTATTATTACATATTAAATATGCCTTGTGTTGTTGAATGTTGAAAATTGCGATCGGTGAGCTATTAAATGAGAAAAGCATTTTCTTTTTCAGAGACGTGTAGGAAAATTGAACCAACCATTACCTATTTGAGCTCAAATGTGGAAAAAAGTAACCAAAATGAGAGTTAGGACAACAAAAATTTCATCAAAGTGTGTCTTAAAACTATTCCTTATCTTAACTTTTGCTGTGTTTTTACCTATAATGTTACCGTCGCTAAGGAAAGGAAACACTCGAATCGTGGGTAGGAGATCAACCATGCAAGATGTTATGAAAGATATTAAGCTGGAACTAAAAAAGCCTTTGTCTGTACCAATTAAAACGAAAGAAATGCAGAATAAAGTGTTTTCTATTGCAAACTTTCCATTTCTTAATTTCACTTCTTTTAGTTTGGAACCAAAGACAGATTGCACAAACTTGCAGCTGATAGCATTAATCCATTCTTCACCCTATCACTTTGAACGTCGTGAAACGATACGGCGAACATGGACAAACCAATCTTACTTTTCAGTGTTTGGGCCTGTAAAAAGGATTTTTCTTTTCGGGACAGTCGATAACGATCAATTGCAAAAAGCTATTTCAACTGAACATCATATTTGTGGTGATATTTTGCAAGGCCAGTTCATAGATAATTACTACAATTTATCATTTAATACTATGACTGGATTAAAATGGATTATAAACAGATGTGATAATGTTCAAACTGTGATGAAAGTTGATGATGATATTGTTATTAATATGTTTAGACTTCTCAACAATACAGTTTTAACTTTAGTTAAAAAATCAAGACAAGTTTTCTGCCGTTACAGCAGAGGTAATATCTTTCGAAACCCTAAGTCCAAATGGTATTTACCTGACAGCTTATTTGCAGGAGAAACAAAATACCCTAGTTACTGTGAAGGTAAACTTGTTTTAATGACGTTTGATATCATACCGTCTTTGTATAATGTTGCGTTGAATACGCCATATTTTTTCATAGAAGACGTGTTCATGTATGGTTTAGTAATGAACAAAATAGAAGGAGTATCATTTCTACAATTAAAATGGGGTTCTGATATGATGCTTAATGGTTCTGCGGCAAGGACATGTCTTATGAAAAAGAAACACAATTGCAGCGTTTACGTAGCAGGCGTGTCGTCCGATGAAGAAATGGAAGAATTGTGGTTTCTCTTTAGACAATAATTCATGTTAAATCACCTCTTTAATTAAGCATTTTGTATGTACGCATGATCAATTTTATACTGAATTTCAATTCCAAACACTTTCAAATATATTAAAAAGAACATTTGAATATCAGTAACGTTGGAATTTAGTTTTAGAATATTATTGACAGTTTTTTGGGGGGAACTGTGATTAAAGTACTAAGTCAGTTCATTTACAAGAACTCGTTTCAAGAATTTCGAATGGGTTTTGAAAACTCTTCTGAAACATTTCTTTACAAATCAAGAATAGTTATGCTCCGTTTTGGAACATGAATTATGGAGGATAATAGTTTACCAAAATGCTAGCAATAGGTCTAGGAAAGGCATTATAGTTATTCGCTGATGGAATTTTCCGTGCAATCTCTATTGTAAACTTTCCTGAGACGGTCTTTTAACTCGTTTCTTTTACGATTGTTCGTGTGATCGTGCAATCAAATGATATCTAAACGGGAAACAAGAATCCAGAATCGTTCAATCTATAAAAGCTTCTTGGGAGTTCCCAATAAGTGGATTGTTCACCAAAAATAACAATCACCAATGCCGCAGTCTATTCTTTAACAGTAAAATAGATTTTTCTTTACAATGATTAAAATGTAATGTGCTCATGTAAATAACTGTTTGATGTTATGTGTCTGTCAGATGTTGATCAGTCTTAAATATTCACTGAGAATTGATTATTTATTAACTGAAAACATATCATTGATTCCTACCTTGAAGGTCAAGATCACACTTACAGGTCAGAGGTCAAGTCAGTCAGCTATTAGCCTTATTGTAAATGTGACATGCATGAAGCACTTTTTTTAGCAGAAATAATTGTACAACAATATTGTGGTCAAAGTGTCAGGGTCACATATAAGGGTCAAAGGTGGTGCCTGATTCAGTTAAAATAATAATGCACATCATCACCTTTGTAAAATCAGATATTCTGAAAATTGATTAGAAAAGTTTCAAGGAATATTTTCCAAAATTTGCTCATTGTACATGTAATTATGCATGAAACATTATATATAGACAGAAAACAATTTTTATATACCAGCTTAACAAAGCCATTTATATTTAGTTTAAAGTATATGCGAGGAAGAGTGTAATAATATCCGCTGACTAATATGCATATAGATATATGTGTGGGTAAAACGTCAGTGAAATGCTAATTTGGTCAGTGACAGTACATGGAATTTCATTTGTCCTTGTTGATGGTATCTTTATCTCTGGGAAGGACTTTAATGCATCTTTGTTGATTGTCTGATTTTCTGGTAGACAAAGGTCTGACGCTTACTTCGCGTCTATATGGCACCTGTTACAGACCTTACAAGCTATATTGCTATGTACCGAATAATATTTTCAGTGCAAAATGATTTCCTAAGAGATTTTGTTTTCAATTTTATTATCTACATTGGTATGTCTAAATGAAAAGGAAGAGCCAAACTTGAATATGAGCAATAATTGAACAGTTCATCTACTTGTCCAAATCTTTATGTCTAGATTATTATGCCTATGCTCACCCCACACCCTTCCCCAACCTTTCCTTTCAATGGAGAAGGTGTATATTGCTTCTGTCAGACGGTAGAAAGTCCTGTTACTGATCAATAACAAGAAAATAATTGTGTCTACAGTACTGAAACTTTATAGGACGATTGACTGTCGTCAGAAGCTCACATTTATTGTATTTTTGTGTATCAAGGTCAAAGTGGTATGGAGACTGAAACAAAAAAAAACATTTCTAATAGCTGAATTAGATAACTAATCAGACATAAATTTTAAACATTTACACGTTGAATGCGAATGTCTTTTCTCACTTTAATGTCGAAAATACGATGTAGAAAGTTGAAAAATCGATGTTGACAGTTCAAACCAATATTATGAACTCTCGAAATGATATCGCGTTTTCATGATCATAGATCAGTGATGTCTTTATTTTTCATATTCCCACAATCATAATTCCGGTTGTCGACTCTCCACATTTCGTATTTTCATCATCATAGTTTCGACTTCCATTATCACGACTTTGAGTATTGAGGTCTGCAGATAAAATATAAAAACATGATGGTCCAAACAGAACAATGTTGTAATACACATTGCATGCATGTGTACATGAATTGACCTGCTTAACATTTTAACTGTAGGTCAAGAGGAGTCGACTTTGGTATCAAACTACGTTACTATGTTTACAGCTTAAATACCTGTGACAAGTTGACTGTGCGGAACAATTTCATATTTCGGACTTTGATCTTGGAACTTTCTAACCGAATTCGAGCATAAATTTACCTTAGACCCAATGCTATGTGTCAACCCTTTCTAATAATGTATCATTTACAGCGTACGAACACAACGCCCATCCCAAGCGCAAATGCATTAACAAATAAGCATATTTTTTTAGCAAATAAGGTGGTCGGGACATACATAAGGATTTCAAAATGTATTCTGCTATCATTAATTAAGTTTTCTTTAAATCACATACCAAACAGAAGATTCTACAATAATTGTTTAAGCTGACAAAAACAAATCATTTTCCATACACAGACTATATTTTGTACAGACAGGCATACATATGCGGTTAGTTTTATTTCGAACGTTTAGGCGTTATTTTCTATGAAAGGACCATGTATGATAAGGCACAGTTTTAGCCCCCAAATTGTGAAGAAAATGAAATTAAAACTACATCTCAACGATATGAATTATTTGAAAGATAAAGGATTAATCTTGCATTTTATAAAGAAAAAATGCAACAGTTTTGCCTAAAAAATCATGATACATGGTCTAGTTTCATGCCATCAACACAGATTTTGTACATTTTTTTAGACATTTTCGTGCACTTTATCACCAAAATACGATACGAGCGCAGGGGAGAACAATTTTAATTTTTGGATATGTTTTGAGGATTGCAAAAACACGAAGAATGATACATGAGAGAAAATTGTTCTAAAGTGCGCTCGTAGTAAATTTTGAACAACACGGTATTTTCGTCGGAAAATTCTACTCTAAAAATAGCCATGTAACAGGGACGAAAGTCTTGATCTCCTTGAAGAGCTTGGCGTAAAGGTAAATAAAAACATGTTGTGACGTAATGCGGAAGTGATATCGGTTGCTTGAAAAATGGATTTTTGTCAAATTACAGGTAAATTAGACCTTTTGATAGTATTTGCATAGCATTTTAAGAAGTTCTCATTATCATTAACATATAATCCTCGATTTATTTCAATGCTGTTAGCGTGTCATACAAAAATTACGTTATTATTACTTGATCAGTCGGCGAAAATCTTGACTGGTCAAACTCGTCAAAGATTTTTAGAGTCTGTAAAATATTATACTAAATACGCGTAATATGAACCAGATCTAAATATCACGGTACTAACTTGGTCACACAATAGAAGAACTTGTGTAAGGCAGCTGTTTAATCAGAATTGGCTATTCCAGAACATCCCCCATTGTGTTGTGGAAAAGGTGTGGGGGTAATTTACAGCATTTACAGGGAGGTTTCTAGAGGGAAAGAGGGGGTGCATTGTGTTTGTGTAATGTGGAAGCAGTTCTAAAGAAGAGGGAGGGGTCATTTTACAAATAAATTAGAATTGGGGGTCTTTGGAAATTGGAATTGGGCTATTCCAGAAAATATCCGCACCCCCCCCGCCCCCTATGGAAGGCATTTCAACCCCCAAATACCCCCCTTGGACACACCCCTAAAACACCCCCCTTGGACAAGCATAAGTAGGGAAAACACCCCCCTGGACAAAAAAATTATTACACTGTACCCCCTGGACAACCTATGGAAGGCATTTTTCCAGAAAAACACCCCCCTGGACAAGCCATCTCAAAAGACCCCCTGGACAGACACCCCCTGGACAACCTATGGAAGGCATTTTCCTGAAAAACACCCCCCTGGACAAGTTGTCTCCAGAGACCCCCCTAGACAGACAACCTATGGAAGGCATTTTTTCTGAAAAAATACCCCCCTGGACAAGCCGTCTCAAAAGACCCCCTTGGACAAACCCCCCTGCCCAACCTATGGAAGGCATTTTTCCTGAAAAACCCCCCCCCGGACAAGTTGTCTTCAGGGACCCCCCCCCCCCCCCCAGACAGGCACCCCTTGGACAACCTATGGAAGGCATTTTTTCTGCAAAACACCCCCCTGGACAAGCCGTCTCTAAACACCCCCCTGGACAAGCCGTCTCAAAACATCCCCCTGGACAGACACCCCCTGGACAGGTTCTACTGCAGTATGGAAGGCATTTTCTATGAAAAACACCCCCCTGGACAAGCTGTCTCCAGGGACCCCCCTGGACAACCTATGGAAGGCATTTTCTCTGAAAAATACCCCCCCCCCCCCCCCCCCCTGGACAAGCCGTCTCGATAGACCCCCCTGGACAACCTATGGAAGGCATTTTTCCAGAAACCCCCCCCCCCCCCCTTGACAAGCCGTCTCAAAAGACCGCCCTGGACAGACACCCCCTGGACAACTTATATGTAAGGCATTTTTTTCTGAAAAACATCCCCCCTGGACAAGCTTTTATGATTTATTCAAGAGCAAATCACTAAATGAGATATATATTATTTCGATTCTAACACGTTACCAAGGATATTTACGTACATCCTTGACGACATTCATTAAGTATTTGCCCATTTTCAATCGGTTTCTTTTCCAGCGCGCTGCTATGCCGTTTGATGCCATGACGTAATAATTGTGACGTCAGAACAGTGATTTGTTGTATAATAATTCACCGTTTTCTGCCTTCTGTGTTTAATAGGAAAATAAATCGGATCGTGTTAGAATTTCACACAATATTTTGTTTACACTGATAAGTATTGATAGCTTAAGAAAATAACAGTTGAAACTATATATATAAAATCATTACTTATTCAGGCTAGAAAATACCCTGAGGTCAGGATTTGCTAGTCGTCCGGTACCCGGCTAGCAGGCTAGAAGTCCAATTACAAGACGGCTAGACACTTACTTTAATGTTTGTAACAGTATACATTTTATTAAATTATTATATTTTGTTAAAGTTTGCGTACCACCCCAAAAATTTTCAAAGTCCATTGAGGTATTGCTTTCATATTTTGCATACTTGTTTACCATCATGACCCCAGTCTGTAAAAAGGAGGAGGCAACTGTATCAAGCATTTTGACTGAATTATGGCCCCTTTTCGACTTAGAATGAATGTTAAAGTTTGCGTACCACCCCAAATATTTTCAAAGTCCATTGAGGTATTGCTTTCATATTTTGCATACTTGTTTACCATCATGACCCCAGTCTGTAAAAAGGAGGAGGCAACTCTATCAAGCATTTTGACTGAATTATGGCCCTCTTTCGACTTTGAATATGCTTATAGTAATGTTAAAGTTTTACTCATTGCTTATATTATACTATCAAGCACTGAGAATAGTCGAGCGCGCTGTCCACTGACAGCTCTTGTTTCATCATCTGGTTACATGTGACTGATATTTTATGTTAGGAAAAGAGCTTCTTATGAAATTGTAATTGTCATTGTTTAAAAGGGTTCCAGTTATGTTTTTGTTGTTGTTTTACTAATTTTGTCCAATATAAGATTGAATGATACATTTTGTAATGTATTATGATTAAGAGTTAATTGTGTTTGAAGATTTGATTCACAGAAAATAATTAGAATTTTGATAAGATCCGCTTTAAGCATGCTTATGACGTGAGCACAAAAGTACAAATTTGTTTTTGTTTTTTTATATTAAATGTCATTAGATATGATCCGTGGCAAAATATGAGCCATGCCATGAGAAAACCAGCATAGTGGCTTTGCGACCAGCTTATGTGCAGTCTGGGCAGGATCCATGCTGTTCGCTAACGGTTTCTCTAATTGCAATAGGCTTTGAAAGTGAACAGTATGGATCCTGACCAGACTGCACAGATGCGCAGGCTGGTCTGGATCCATGCTTGTTGCCAATGCACTATGTTGGTTTTCTCGTGGCGTGGCTCATATTATTATTTCGTTACACTTTCACAATATTTTAATAGATAAGTATAAATTTCTTTTTCAGTGAACAAGTTATTGTGAGATAGTCTGATTACTTTGGAGCTGCAAGATTGTGTATGAAATCCTGAAAAAAGTATTTTAACAACTTTTTCATGAACCACAGAAACTTCACCTTACCAAATTGTGTGAGTGTATACATTTGCTAGAAATATTTTTATGAATTTGTTGTCTGGATAATCCATAAAACCCAGTTTCAGAATACTAGACAGGTTAAAGATCACGACTTAAAATCTTTCATTGTTTCATGACATATAATCTATAAACATTTAAGACATTTTATATGTATCTTAAGGTAACGTCTCTTCTTCCTGGTACACATGCTTTTCAAGAAAGTTCCACAGTCATTAATTGACAACAATAAATAAAAAATGTAGAAAGAAAACGGAGTTGAATAGTTCCTATTTGAAATGCTGGTCAGTAGTGGTCTGCTACCTTAAAATTTAATGCCTACTCTCAGTTTCGATATGAAAAATTGTCGAAGACATGAAAATCATCACATTTCTTGTAGAATACATTCCAGCAGTTGGGGACGTAGCTTCCCACAAATCGGTGTGTAGGTACATATTTCCTAGGGAGAGTTCAGTGTAATATCTTCTCGGATGTTACAGAAAGAATGCATAGTATTATGTTTCTAAATTTATTCATGATATAAATATTTCTTTTTCAGAGGACCAGACATTGTGAGAAAGTTTGATTGCATTCAAGAGCTGCCAGAGCTAAAGCTAGAAAAGAAACTAAACAACTTCTTCTCATGATCTGCTTAATTGATCTTCACATTGAATTGTGTGAGTTATGAATTTTGTTTCAAAGGGTATCATAAATTCTCTTTCTGATTAATCCGCAAAAACCGGTTGAAAACGTAAATATTGAACATTCCTTTAATTAACATTATAGGTCATTTGATCATATAGCTCTTTTTTCATTTACAAGTTAATGAAGCTTACATTAAAAATGATTGTGTCACATGGCGGAGATATACTATTTCTGCCTTTGCCGTCTGTCTTTCCGTCCGTCTATCCTGATTAAGCTTGGCCAGCTTCCTTAGGTCAAACTGCTGGCTGGATTTCGAAGAAACTTCACAGGAGTGAATCAGTGATCAAAACCAAGCCTAGTTTTGCATATGGCGAACACGTTCCGCCTCGCTGCATAAAACGGATGACAGAGATTAAGGTATACATAGGGGGGAGACATATGTTTTTGTGACAAAAGCACCTTGTAGTTATTCTAACAGATTTCAGCTGAAGGGAGCAAATTTATTTAATAACCTGTTACATAAAAAAGGTGAAAAATTGAAAAGTTACTTAAATACCTTGAAATTTAAAAGCAGTTTACTGAGCTGTATATTCATTTCTCAGAAAAAAACATGCATATTAACTTTTTGTTTTCAGAACCTGTATGCTACATTGTATAATGATGTTGAGAGAATAAAGATACTGCAGTCAGCGTTACAACCTTCATTAAACAGTAAGATTTTTATGACAATATTTTGAATTACTTTACATATATTTTTGTTAAGCACAAATGGCTGTGCTGTGTATGTGTGTCCGTCCGTCTGTCTAGATTTGAATCTCTCGGCCATAACTTTGACATGCATGAAGTAGTCATGTTTATATTTGGCATGAATGTTAATCTCAATAAGACAGAGCGTATTTGCAAACCCAAGGTTCCTATCTCAAAGGCCAAGGTCACAGAGGTCAAAGGGTGGGCTCGACATGTTTCCTGTGGGCCTCTAGTTAAGGGGGCTTATTGAACTTCAAATCTAAGTTTTCCATGCAGAGTTCTGGTTTCCATTGCAGCCAGAAAGAAAAAAAAATACTTTAAAAATTTTCATCACAGAAACTGCCAGTCTGATTTTGAATTCTTTATCTCTACAGCTTTGATATTCGGCATGTGATTTAAGGGTTTGACTGTCTGCCATAATTCTCCAGATTATTGTCTTAAGGCCAAAAAGGCCATACCCATGTTAAGGCATGAACAGAATATAATGAAAGCCGGGAACATGTTTTGACAGGTCAAATAAATTGTACAATATAGGCTAACATAGAAGAAGCCCAAATCTGTACTGATTCCATTACACAAACACACTTGAAGCTTTGAACACAGGTGAGCACTTTAGTGTCAATGACACTCTTGTTTTCTGGATATTATTTTTGCTACTACTGAATGATATATATACACACTTCAATGGAACCAGTGTAAGGTGGTGCAGAGTAAAAAAAAATACTTACAACTTTTTCTTGTATATTTTTTTCTTCTGCAAGTAACTGTTTTAATTAAACAACTATTTAAATGATAATGTGCACTTCAGTTTATGTTTTCACTCTTTATTTCAGGAATGAATTGGTGTTACAGAAATGGATAACATATGGAGACAAACACTTTCAGGCTACAGAAACTACACATTGTTTGAGACTGTGAGAATGGCTTATTTTCATGATGGAACTCATACCACAAAGAAAGAACTTGCTTTATTTTATTTCTTATAACTAGTCCTCAAAGACATACCCAAGTAAACTACAACAGGAAAGAAAGCAAACAAAGTTGATTCAGGATTTAGAATTGAATGTTTTTGTGTCAACAGTGTGTGAAAACTGCGGAAAATGGGATTTTAATTTCAAGGATTTGATTTAGTATGTCAAGGAGTGATTTGTTTTTAATTCGTCACAGAAGTTATTGACAATGCTCTAAAATATAAATAGGATGTGTAAATATAGACTTTCATACCTAACTAAAATAATGTTGAACTCAACAGAATAAACAAACTACCATCTGTTGTATAATATATTAGTTTATTTATCAAACTTTGTCAGTTTTGTTACATTACTTATCATTGATAGAATCTATTATCTAATAACCCTTTACAGTGTGTCAAGTACTCATCATTATAAGCTATTTTGAAATAATTACAGGACTGATATTTTACCGGTATTAGTTAAATGTGTTGTTATTAGACACCTTACATTTGAAAGTGAGTTTTCTTTATACATACAGGATTCTGCTATTCCGTCTGTCCGCTAGTCCAGTCTGCCAGATCTTTGTCCAGAAATTACATTTGAAATAAAATATAGCATCATTTTCAGTTATTCTTGCAAAGAAAACTTTTAACAAGGTGATGGACTGCTTGCACGATTTCAACTACTCTTTTTCCAAAAACATGGTGACATTTGAAGGTCCAAAGAGTGCAATTCATTGAGGACTGTACATAATTCTTTTCTTTCTGAATTGATACTCTATTATCAGTATTATTCAGCCAACTTGTTGCATGCAAGATTTGATGCAGTGATTCAAAGGTCAATGTTACACGGAAACATTTAAGTTTGTTAGCTCAGATAAACGAAGTATGGAGAGCTGTCCTACTTGGCCTCGGCGTCTTTCTGCGTCACCTTGGTTAAAATTTTGATGAACTTTCTCTTTATCTCAGTAATTACTCGAAGACTTTGTTTCAAACTTAAATTAGTTATTCGTCATCTTTACCCACATCATATGACACAAGGATCATAACTCTATCACCAATATTTCATGAATTATCTCCCCTTTTACTTAGAATTTCAGTTTGAAGTTTTGATGCACTTTCATTCTGTCTCACTTATTAATCCCCCGCCACAAGTGGTGGGGGTGTTATAGGAATGGTCTCCGTCTGTCCTTCCGTAACACTTTTGTGTCCGCTCCATATGTCCTAAACTCCTTGAAGGATTTTCATGAAACTTCGGTCAAATGATCACCTCATCAAGACGATGTGCAGAACTCACGAGTCTGCCTTGTCAACTCAAGGTTTGAGCCTTCCATTTTGTGTCCGCTCTATATCTCCTAAAACCCTTGAAGGAATTCTATAAAACTTGGGTCAAATGATCACCTCATCAAGACGATGTGCCGAACTCACGAGTCTGCCTTGTCAGCTCAAGGTCAAGGTCACAATTCAAGGTCAAAAGTTTGAGCCTTCCATTTTGTGTCCGCTCTATATCTCCTAAAGCCCTTGAAGGAATTCTATAAAACTTGGGTCAAATGATCACCTCATCAAGACGATGTGCAGAACTTATGAGTCAGCCATGCCGACTCAAGGTCAAGGTCACAACTGAGGGTCAAAGGTTTGAGCCTGTCCACTCTGTATCTCCTAATCCCCTTGAAGGATTTTCATCAAACTTGGGTCAAATGATCACCTCATCAAGACGTTGTGCAGAATTTATGTGTCAGCCATGTCAGTTCAAGGTCAAGGTCACTGCTTAAGGTCAAATGTTTACCCTTTCACTGTCCATAGCAGTGGCGGGGGATTTAGCTGTCTTTCAGACTGCCTTGTTTCTAAATGGATTTGATTGAAACTTAAAAAAGTTGTTCCACATCATCACCCACATGATATGACTCAAGGTTCATAACTCTAGGAGCATTATTTCATGAATTATGTTTCCTTTTACTTAGAATTTAAGGTTCATTTCGATGCATTTTCACTATATCTCTGTTATTACAAAGAGGTTTTGATTCAAACTTAAAATAGTTGTTCCATAACATCACTCACTTCATATGATACTAGGACCAAAACTCTTGCACCAGGATTTCATAAATTATCTGCCTTTTTTACTTTGACACTCAGGTTAATGTTTGGTGCATTTCACTCTATTGCACTTATTATTAAATAGATTTGATTCAAACTTAAAGAGAGTGCAATAGCTCTACTTTTTCTTCGAAAATTCAAGCTAAAAACCACCCCGTCAAGTTTTTAAAAAAATCTATATTGTCTCTATCATATGTTATCCTCTACACCATACCTGTCCATATTTATTTAGTGGAAACTTTTATAACCATCTCAGAACAGACATGGCCAATTTCAAAATAATTTGACAAATATTTTCCTTGCATGGCCATCTACCAAAATTGTTCAAGCAAGCAGTGTAATTCAGGTGAGCAATCTGGGATCTTTATAGTCCTCTTGTTTTTATTTTAACACCACAGACTCCATATGACACCAACACATTTGTTTTACTATAGTTAACCTATAGTCTTTTTTTTTTTTTGATATCTCAAACCAAACTTGAGTAATTGAGGAGAAATAATGGATGCCTTGTTAAAAAATGCATTTTGTTTTTGTTTGTTTTGGGTTTAACGCCGTTTTTCAACAGTATTTCAGTCATGTAACGGCGGGCAGTTAACCTAACCAGTGTTCCTGGATTCTGTACCAGTACAAACCTGTTCTCCGCAAGTAACTGCCAACTTCCCCACATGAATCAGAGGTGGAGGACTAATGATTTCAGGCACAATGTCGTTTATCAAATAGTCACGGAGAGCATGCGCCCCGCCCGAGGATCGAACTCGCGACCCCGCGATCCGTAGACCAACGCTCTTACCTACTGAGCTAAGCGGGCGGGCCATTAAAAAATGCATATGAAATCAATCTGTAACCATGGTAACAAGTCATTAGATTTGTAACCATGACAATTTCAAAACTTACAAAATAAGATAAAATAGATATAAAACAATTAACATTTCATGATGTGTCTTTATGGTGGAAATTTGAAAAAAAAAATATGCATTTTGGTTAATTTTTACCTTCATTTCCAGTTGTTTTGAGTGAAGAAGAGTTATCTCCCTTTATATTTCTTTTCTTATCCAAGTATTATAATGGATATTAAATGTCAAAATAAATTTCACTCTATATTAGCAATGAATGATCAAGTAAATTTCTAATTTAAGTTAAGTAATAACTTCAATATGACACTTTTTTAAAGCATACCCCCTTATAAAGCAAATATTCACACACTTGGACGCATGTATATATAAATCAGTATTTTTCAAAAAATGCTGACTTTATTTAGATATTTGGCAACTAAATAAAGAAAATAGACATATTTTATAGTCTAATGATGCATTTAAAAACAAAATTGAATTGGGGGCCCAAAACACCCCTTATCATACATGGTCCTTTGTAAATGCAAAATAAATGTATTAAAAGTAGTGCTCTCTTTTTTAGTACACTTTAAATCAAATGTGCCCGATTGGGCAACCAACGGAAAAAAATCATAGTCATTAATAAAATTTATTCACCTATATTTTAAATAAGTTTGAGCACAATATCTTTTTTCCAAAAGTCAGTAATTGTTTTAACAATGGTGCAAAAGTCATCATTTCTTATTATTTAAGAATATTTTAAAAGTTAAGATAGCCGCCTAGATATCTTAAATCTTAGTGAAAAGTGCATGTTTAAAGAAATTTCTTAGCAAACTTACGTTTTAAATGTTTTGTGAAAAGGACTTAAGAATGTTTCTTACAACTAAGCTAAAAAATTGTGAAAATTATTGGATTTAAGAAAAAAAAAACATAATATTTAAGAATTTGTTTTTACCTTAGTTGCTTCGTAATACGGTCCAAGATTATTTTCTATTTTCTTAATGTAATATCTCGAGTTTGTAGTCTTTAACTAAATTTTGAGTTTTTTAACGTAGATCGCCTGGAAACAGAATCACTGAGTTTACTGGGGTTTCCAAGATTAATTATTTAATGTCCTTTTATTGTCATTTTTTTTGTATCTATGGATCTATGATTCTCTTTTAACATACTTGAATTGCTGTCTGGCAGCATATCTATTTAAGTTAGTATCACATTTAGCTTTAGAGTCGTCAGATCTTAAGATTGTAGTATTATTATATATTCCTATTTATATGATTAAAATAAAATATTTTACAACTTTCAATAATAGTTTCTAACAATTAGTTTTCTTGGCTAACCTAAATAAAGAAAGCCATATTTTTGTTGCTTCTTTGTATTTGTCTTTGTCAATGTTCTGTTATTTTGATATCATATCTGTTTAATTTTTACTTGAGCATTAAAAAAAAAATAAATCAATAAATAAAATGAGAACAAATAAGTCCTGTATCGTTTTGAATTTGTAAAATGACTGATTAAGGAGGTCGGTTACCTTGTTTCCAGAAGCAATTGTATTTCGTGTAAGTTAATGTTTTAGCTGCAAAAATCTCAAGTTCGTTTATTTATGTCGCACTGAGTTCAAGTTTTATTCAGGTTTTAAAAACCTGACCTTCCACATGCTTTTTTTTCATATTAAAATAGGAAGGAAAATACGGATATACCTTTCAATGTATTTCGATTTCACTATTATCCGTAGAAATCTACGCAGTATTTAATTTTATCAGTATGCGCGTTAGCTTTCTAAAAAAAGTTTAAAAGATTTCTGTCGCGGGGCTTGTGTTTTCATGGTATTGCATTTTCTCTCATTTTTAAAGAACGACGCAGGGAAACGTTTTTTGTTTTCTTTTTATTACGGCCTCATTGTCATTCTGTTAATGATCAACATGGAATATTAGGGCAATATTATAAGCAGAATATTCAACATGTTACATTGTACCATACTTATCTTAACATTTAAAGTTACCATGACAACAGATACGTTAAGAATATCATATATCCTGCTTTTTATCGAAGTTTCTTTGAAAATTATTAAATAAGTTGTCAATGCGCATCTTTTTGCACATTCACTTTTAACTTACAAAGAAGGGAAATTTGAACTAGCGGAGATATATTTTTTTTAACTTTGCAAAATCATAGAGCATCATATTAGAAACAAATTTATGAAAAAAATTGGGGGTCCCCATGATACTTTTTGAGAAAGGGCAGATAACTCCAAATCTAGCAAACTTTTTTCATTTCACATTATTTTTGTTATTACATTTCTATTCATTAAGCAAAGTTTTTACCATTCTACCAAACAGAATTGTTGCTGTATTTCATTGAGCAAACATACTGCATTTGTCTTGAAAATAGGGGGATAATTTGAATACATTTTTATTTGCTTGCGTAAGCGACTATAGAATAAGATTCGTCTCATAGAAATAAAGAAACAAAAACAAACTGGAAATGAAATAAAGTGTTACTAACCATTACCTTGAGTTATCTGCCCTTGAAAATGATTTAGGGGCAGATAACTCCAAAAAAAAAAATGTTTCTAATATGATGTTCTATGATCCTGCAATGTTTAAGAAAATTCTCTCCGCTAATTAAGATTTTCCTTTTTTGCCTATATAACAACTCCCGGATACGTCTAAAATGTAGCTTTAAAACATTTTATTTCTAAAGTAAGTAATATGTTCATATTATTTGCATTTATTTGAACAAATTTTAAAGCTTAAAATACTTACAGCAGTACTCCTTACCTGACATTTCAATGGAAAAGTCGGTGTGCTTGCAATTATGATTCTCATGACTAATGTTGAAATAAAAATGAAAAACTGAAGTTGTAAAGTGTTCTCATGTTATATTGTGAATGACCGCTTTGGTAGGTATGATGGAGGTGATGGCTTCACTTTTATTAGCGCTAACGGATGTAGTGTCATAATTATTATTTTGTGACGAAACATGTGTTTGGTATAGTTACAATGTACGAGATCAATTCTTGTACTGAAAGTAGTCATGTTCCTTTATTGTCGACTTTTAAGATAGACCAAGGTGATATATTTGTAAATAATAAACGTACTGATATGTTTTATGACCTAAATCAGGATAATTGTGAGGAGTATTTGAATTGTTTATCTTAAAACATCAAAAATGGGTAGTTTATAAATCTAGAAACTATGTTGTCAGATGATGAAACAAATATAAATTCAGTGTTCCGTGAATTTGAAACTGTGATTTGTAACAGTAGTACCAGTTTTCAAAAATTAAAAGAAAATGGAAATCAATTAAGTGCAATGAGTGGTTTGATGTAGAATGTAAGGCGGCACAACGTACTACTAGAAAGCTTTTGAAAAGATTCAGGAGACACGGGTATGATGAGAATTTAAATGCTTATGTACAAAGTAAATGTAGATTTAAATTATGTGTACACATAAACGAATGTTGTTCAGCAGAAAATACTTAAATAAAGTCCTCTGTAATAACAAAAATTTTAGAATGAAATCAAACAGGTATTAAAAAGACCTGAATTAGAGAATATAATATAATAGGACAAATGGTAATACTATGAATTTAGTCATTTATTCTCAAATAATGTAATAAATAACCATGCATGTGATAATTTATGCGTCAGTTTTGATATAGATCACAAATTTTGATGGTATTGAACAGTTAAATTTAACTCTGAGATTACTAATTAAAAATTATTACATAGTGTTAAAGCGTTGAATATAAAAAAAGCGTCTTGGTGCAGTAGGCATAGTGTTACTGGATGAATTTAGTAAAGCGTATATATCAATAATTACTAAAATATTTACCTTTTATGTTAAGGCTTATTACATACTACCGGAATCCCAATCAGGTTTTAGAGCGGGCTATATAATAATGCTGATAATGCTTTTATTTTGTATTCAGTTGTTAATAAATACTTACGTTTGGAAGGGAAACCTGTATATATAGCTTCCATAGACTTTTAAAAAGCCTTTGATTTAGTTGATCCGTCGACTTTGTATGATGTTTTAAAACAAAATTTGTGTAAAGTGTCACTTAAACAAGTCAATACAAAGCATTTATTGATCTGTCAAAGCATGTGTAAGAACCAACGAGGGTGTTTCAGACATACTTACAAGTCCGGTTTGCTTACATAAGGGCTGTAGCCTAAGGCCTGTTCTATTTGCAATGTTCATAAATGAATTGTTTTCAGTGTTATGTGAAAGTAACTTCAGAGGGATTCAGTTATTTTCAGATATTGTTGATTTTCTTTAGCTTATGTTTGCTGATGAAATTGTTTTGATTTCTGATTGGTTAGAAAAACAATTAAATGTTTTATATCAGTTTTATTTAAAAAGTAAACTAATTGTAAATATCACCAAATCAGAAGTACTTGTATCTAAACGAGATGGAAGGGTGGCGAGAAGAGAAAATCTGTCATATAATGGAAAACAGCTAGAAATTGCCAATGGTTTTACTTATGTCGGTATATTATTTTCAAATATATTATCTATGTATAAAATGGCAGAGGCCATGTCTGTGAAAGCGAAGAAGGTTCTTATGTAAATATTTTGTTCTCTTCAACATTTATCTTGTTTGCCATATAAAACGCATGGCAAGATTCCGTAGCTCTTAACATTATTTAATGATAGAGAAAGGTAGACATTATAATATCTCAGTCTAAAATAATTTCTGTAGGTCAAAGACCATCAATTCAGTGTACAGTGTTACCTGGTATTGAGCAAACTCCCAATTGCGACTAATTCCCCTTACGGTACATTCAATCATTGCAATCACGAGAAGTTTAACCAGATTTGATTATTTTGTAACTTTTAATTGCATTATTCTAACCAAATGGTAATATTCGCGCACATGTTTAAATAGCAAATAACAAATTGAAGTGATTTTTGTCAAACATATCTTTTGGACGCTAATTTTGACAAATGAACCTGGCTTCCGGAATTTGTTTCATTGTTCTTAGTTTTGATCATTGCTCTTAAAAAATGTCAACAAACAAAAGGCTCTCTAACACTTGAAATCACAATTTATGTCAGATGTTTTCTTTGTAAATGCATGCAATTACCAAAAGCGTGAAATATACGATTAGTTTGTTTGAATAGAAATTCATAAGAAAATATCTATTTGTGATAAGTACTGCCAATGTAGTAGATACTTTATTTGTCTTGTACTTTCCGCTCATATTTTTGTGCATATCGTCATTTAAAGCAGGTAGTTTATTCTCTGTAAGTGGTATTTAACCGAAACATTAGTATAGTCGGACATGTAAAATATTCTCTTTTAGCTAGCTTCTGCGAATGTAGAAATATGAATTCAATATTCATAATTGATGTACAATACAATTATTCTGTTTATTATTTCAGTCACAAGTAGACGGATATAAACATCATGGATAACAAACTGCATACATTTTTGCTCTAGAGTAGAAACCATTCTAATCAGAAAACACCTTTAATTCTAACTTTTTCTGGTCCGAACATGTTTGGATAAGAGAGTTTCTACTTATACACTTTGACCTGATACATGTAGTTCTTGAAAGAAATGTGATTAAATATACATGTTTTGCTTTATGGAAAGCCATACACGCCAAAATGTTATAGTGTAAGTCTTTGAGAAAACAATTGATAGTTTCTAGCCTATATTAGAGCTTAAACATTACCAAATCTCACCTGTTGTTATATTTTCTTGTTCTCATGGAATCTATTCAATAAATGTAGAATAGAATTCCGCTTAAGCCGGTGCTACGGGGCATGAAAGGTCTGCAAATTTCATTACCTCTCATGAACAGATTCAATCTAACCGAATCTGCTATAATTCTACTTGTTTGATTTCTATGCATCCAAAGGATTTTTTCACAGATTTTATTTTCTATCACAACAGCAATAATAAAGTGCGGACGCTGTTAAAAGTCATTCTGTACTTGGATTCAGTGTTGTTATACATTTTCTGGTCCTTTGGGATCAAATAAAGTTCCACTTAAACTGGTGCTAGGGGGCATGGGCGATGTTTCACATTTCATTACTTCTTTTCGTTTTAACATATTTCGTTTTGTCGGAAGACAAAGAAGGTGATGTTAATGGTCACATATCTGTTGTAGATTATGCTAAAATAAGTTTTAAAAATGTTTGCCTCTTTTTTTTAACAGGTGTGCCAATTTGTGTCTAAGCTTTTGGACTAAAAGGAACATGTTTATCTCTGTAATGTCAGAGAATGAGACATTTTTCTGCTTCTTACGGATTGAATCTTATTTCAGCTTTGAAATAATAGCCAATGCAGATCGTGGTAGGTAAATCGACAGAGGTGACATTAGTTAACTGTCCATATCTTTCTTAAATTAAACATCTCTTGATGAAACTTTGTAGAAACATTTTGTATTTAATCATGCTTAACAACAACACTGAAAATTGGAAAATATAATACAAACATGTTTTTCTTTTTAAGTACAGAGACGCTACCGTGAATGAGGTAACTGTACACCTGGGAATAAGGTAATGTTTGTCCGTTCTGGGAGTCATGTACACAAGTAAGAAAGTTATTATTTTTTTTTCAAAATTGATTTCTACTGCATTTTAAGTGTTTATTAAACATTTTGACAAAATTTGCTATATTTTATGTGTATTGAAAAAGAGGTTTCATTAAACGAATTTCTCCCGTCATGCAAACCATCTAAACAGGGTATCATCTCATTCGCATGAATATTACTTGGATAAAGTATCATCATTCCTTTGTACTACATCCGATATTTTGGTGGAACTAAGAGAGTTCTTATGAAAAATAAATGATTAGATATACATGTTTATATTTATGGAAGGCCTAACACGCCCGAATGTCATAGTGGATGTCTATGGGAAAACAAATGGTGATCTCTTAACTTACAGAAGAAACATAATTTTAAGATATATATATTTGTAAGCCTATGACGTCGTCACAGTTGTTTTGAAGTTACACATATCTGTCAATTAATATAAACTGTAAACAGTGGTGAATTACACGTGTGTGCAACAATTGAAGTGCACATGTGTAACGCCTGTAGTTGTAGGCAAGTGTGTTTCCTTTTACGTCGGTGCTGTCGTGCGTAAAAAAAACAGTTATGAAATACACATGTGTAAAAAAAACTGAAGTGAGTTTCGAGTGTATTAAGACTGTAGTGGTAGGCAAGTGTGGTTAAGTTAATGTCACCTCCGTCGTTTGTGTAAAACGCAGTGGTGAATTACACGTGTGTGCATAATCTGAAGTGAGTTTCGCGTGTGTAACGACTGTAGTTGTAGGCAGGCGTGTTTCACTTGACGTCGTGTGTCAGATTAATCACGCGACACTGTAGTAACTTCCAGGTGAAAATTCATTATTTTCAAAATTGGAAACATTATACTTTCTACCCCCAAATACTTTTACTTTTGACAATGTAGCCACAGGATGCATTTATTTTTAGTCTACGACTTCTAGAAAGCAGTGTTGTCAGTTTCAGGTGATATGTCACATGTAGACAAGTATGTGTGCGTGTTTTTGTGTGCGTGTGTGTTTTGAAATGTGCACGACTGCGTGCTGTGGGTTTCGGTTTCGGGAGGCTGCATTTTTGAAACATGGCATTCCCTGTTTGATATTTGTCCTTGTCTGTTTACCTTCTCCACTGACATGAATTTTAAAAACAATTAAAGTGCAATTCGGCAGTTACTAAAGAGAATTCACATTAGATGCATGTGCACCACTTGCCTGAAGTGATATCTATTTGTGTAAAGATTTGTATAGATCCATCAACGGGTTACTTTGAAACAGTAAACGACTTATTTCTTAACATTTCTGAAGAAAAACTCTGCTTTACCCGAATCAGGGGGAAAATACTTTATGTCAGTAAATAGTATGTGCTAACTAATATTTGTTGACTCTAGATGAAATACCGTTTTTTTTTTTCAATTTCACACAAAAGGACTTAAGACTTCATTTACAACACAACTTAAATTGCCATCCGAGGACAACAAAAAACTAACCTTCGGGCCCTCAAGGGTGTTTCCCTTGTTGCTCTGTCTTCTGCAAACGCATTGAGTACATGCGTTTTAGGTCCTTAAAGATTGCATTTTATATTATATCTACAAGGACATCTTTGTGTTTTACATTACATATCTTCTGTTGCCTTTATGTATGTTAGGGTTTCACCTGGCGGGGATTACTTTTGTTTACACTGTCTTGTGACTTTGGAACTTGGTGGGGGTAAAAATGAGGTTAGGTGCACCATTAGCCGGTTTAAACTCCCCAGTGGTGGTTTTGCCACTGATCGTTCCAAGGCGGTGCCCCACTGTGTTCCTCTATTTGTTTGTTTTGTCCTTTTATGTTCATTTTAGTGTGTTGTTAGCGAGAGTTGTTCGTGTTTGTCTTTGGGGAGACTGCGTTTTTTGAACGTGGCTTTCACTGTTGGATATTCCTCCTTGTTGTTTTTTGTTCCTTACTCTGATTTTAGAACTACATCATTGTCAGTATACGTTCATCAAAACACATAGTTAGAATATAAACAAATACTCATGAATTGACATTAGCATGCTTTAAGTATTTTAGCATTTTACAATTATTTCAAATATCAAGGTTTACCATATTTTTCCACATGATTCTATTAGTACAGTCGTACGTATTTTACTACAACTTGCGACAGGATGGACGAACCTGGGACAGAAACTGCCGGAAAAAAACTTAACACTCATTACATTATTTACCAGTTTGTTTACAGAAAAGAAATGACTGTTTACAATGAATGAAGAAAATACTAATTAGAAATAAAAAGGAAAAAAATGCAACTGAAGAAAAATCTGAGCTCAGTCATACTTATTACGTTTCATTTTCATCTTGACGTATAACATGTGTTTCTTTTACTCAAAACTTAGAGTTGCACTAAGAACTAAATTTTGATAAAATAATGTCCCAAATTGCAAACACGTTGACTCCTTTTTGGTACCCCTTGCCCAGTGTTTGCAGGTGTCTGAATCCATGAGTTGTCTCAGTTGACAACAAAAAAACAGCGTCTTGGCTGTTAAGGCACAACAATGGGACGAAAGATCACTGAGCTGATAAATCGCATCCAGGCGAGTACAGACAAGTAAACCTCGGGTATACTATTACTACTAAGTCCAGTTTCACTATCACACATGTACAAACTGTATATCGCATACCATTGTAATTACCGGCTTCTGTAAAGCATGAATTTACACTAATCATACCTAACTCCTCAACATCACTGAGTTCTATAATAATATTTCCACTCTCAGACTTATATGACTGACGCTTAATTCTATCTCTATTTCATTCTCATCTCCTGGTTCGTCACGGCCTCGGCATTTATTTCTATTTTCTTTACTATCTTTATTTTCTCCTTTACTACTCTCGTTCTCCTGCTCTATTATTATTATTATTTTTATTATTCCAGATTTGTTGAGCGCCCTTTTCATATGGAATATACGTTCAAAGGCACTTTACAATTAAACATGTGACATATCGCAGATATGTAGGAAGATAAAAAATATGACATATGCAATCACAAAACTGAAACTGAACAATTAAACACCTTCTTCAGAAATAATATATTCAATGGCGTAATACATAATAATAAAAATAATAATTATTACAACAATATCATCAATGAATAATGATAATATTTACAACCTTATTGTAACAAACAGCCATGACCGCACCCCTCCCCTTGAGGTCGATTTACCCTTATTGCCAATACCAGTGCTTTAAGCACCTGGTACGCCCAGACGGGCTGCATATAGAGGTTCAACCCCCCGGTTAATGGTGCCATCATATACTATATTAGATAGAAATACCACACACTTCAAGTGAAACTCAAGTCTTGCAAAAACACACAAATAGAACGTCATAACACTTAAAATTTGACATGATGAAATAAAAGATGAATTGTCAATTTAGTTAATTACATGATGAATTGTACAGTTAAGAGGTCTTCGTCAGCGACGAATGACTTGCCGTAGTTCTGTTTCACAAAAATAACGACGGCATATTTATTATGGGTAGAACAGTCACAGTTGGTATCTATGTGTTGTAGAAAATTTTGAAAAGGTGTGTTTTGAGAGCTCTTTTGAATGAATTAAGTGATGAATCTTTTCTGAGATTGTCAGAGAGAGAGTTCCATAGTTTTACGGCGGCAACTCTGAAACTTCTATCGCCGTAGGTAACCAGTCGACGTTTTTTTTGCACAATGGTTGTTGCTGCACTTGCTGACCTAATATTTCTAGTTGGCACGTACACCTCTAGTAAGCCTCTCATGCCAGACCTTGAATGTTTAAATGAGAATTTTGTATCTGATTCTGTCTTGTATTTGAAGCCAATGAAGATCTTTAAGGATTGGTGTTATATGTTCAAAACGGGTTGTTTTCGTAATAAGACGTGCAGCTGTGTTTTGGACATTTTGCAGTTTGCTCGTTGTTGATTTTGGCACGCCATACAAAAGAGCATTGCAGTAATCAAATCATGGCGTTAAAAGCAAGTTTATAAGGGTTTAGGTGGCTTCAGTTGTCAAATATGGTCGAATATGACCAATGTGTCGTATTTGGCCGTAGCATGTTCGAGTCACAGAATTAACATGGTGGTCCATGTGCATGTTCGAATCAAACGTAGCACCAAGCTTTCGAACAGTTTTTGATGGTCTTATGCTCGTTTCGCCAACTTTCAGTTCTACATTTCCAACATGCTTGGAGTGTTTTAACTCGAAAAAAAATTACTTCAGTTTTGCCTGCATTCAATTTTAACATGTTTGAATTCATCCATGAGATGATTTATTTTAGGCATTGTCCAACTCGTGTGACTGTGGCTGCTTTTGATGCTTGGTCAACTGGTTTAAACGATAGATAGAGCTGGGAGTCATCTGCATTAAAGTGGTGGTTTAGACAGTGGTTTCTACAGATGGACCCGACTGGCTTTGTGTACATCGTGTAGAACAGCTCCTTGAGGAACACTGAATTTCATAAGGACTGGTTCAGAGAGTTTGCCATCGATGCATACTGTTTGGTAGCGGTCTGTTAGATATGATGCCACCCATTGATTTATCGGCGAATCCAAAGTTAAATTCGAGTCTATGAAGAAGGGTGTTATGGTCAATGGTGTCGAATGCAGCCGACAGGTCCAACATCAGAAGTACTGTGACGTCACCTTTGTCTAGGGATTCGAGAATGTCGTTCTGAACTTTTAACAATGCGGTTTCAGTTGAATGAAATTTTCTGTATGCTGACTGGTTTATTTCATGTAATTGATTGTTTGTCAAATGTTCCTCAAATCTTTCTGTTTACCACTTTTTCAAAGATTTTTGAGAGGAATGGCGAATTGGACACATGTCTGTAATTCTTGAGTGTGTTTTGGTCAAGACTTGGCTTTTTTTATCAATGGTCTTATTCGTGATGTTTTAAATGATTCTGGCGCAATTGCACGTTCTAGAGAGATGTTAACAATTTTCGTCAATATTGGAGGAGTTCGTTTATACAAGATTTCAAGAACCATGTAGGAAGAGGGTCTAATTCACATGACTTATTAGCTGACTGTTGAACAAGATTTTTCACCTCCTCCTCTGTTGCTGGACTGAAACTAGCCAAACGCGCGGCATCACATAGTGCTATGCGTCCGTCTTTGAAGTTACTGATTCATTCTGATCCTGGGATGCAATATTAGTTCTGATGTTTTCTATTTTATCTATGAAGAAATCGCTGAACTCCTGTACATGTGCTAGTTCTTCTGGGTTCTTGCCTGATGGAAGTGCAGCTTCACTTGGACCGTTCAATAAATTAAATGTTTCGTTATTTTAACAAACTTTTTTGGTCTCGTTCACTTGATTCTACTTTCTTTGAGTAATAATCAATTATGGCCTTTTTAAACATTTTGTTAACGATCGCGCATTGGTTCCTATACATTAAGTGCTCAACGGCGAGTCCTGAAGTCTGCCATTTACGTTCTAGTTTACGATTTAAATGTTTGGCGTCGTGGAGCTCCTCCGAGAACCAGGGACAAGATGGTCTTAATGTGATGGTTTTGGAACACAAAAGTGCATGAATGTCAATTAAAGCTGAAAGTACACTGTTGTATAATGAGACAAGAGTTTCTGCATCTGATGTACTCTGTGACAAATTCAAAAGATCGGATGATAGAATATCAGCTTTGAAAGTGTCAACGTCAATCGAACGGAGTTTCCTGTATGTCACAGTTCTTTTTACCGGAGGGGGTTTCGCGGCAAGTGCTTTAAACATTACCACGAAATGGTCCTTGGCTATTTTTCCAGAGCTATCTGATAACCCAGGATCAGTCACTACTACTGCCGATACAGTTTTATCCATGTCTCTGGTGATGACTACGTCTAGGGTATGACCGTGGACGTGGGTTGGCCCTTTCACATGTTGATATATGCCACAATATTGTAACACACTGTTAAATTTGATGGTGCCACGATCAGAAGGAATGTCTAAATGAAAATTCGGATCGCCAGTTATGATGATATTCTTGTCAACTGCGGCGTATTTTGACAAAAAATCTGGCCACTCGGTATCAAGAAAATCATTTGTATTCAAACCATTTTTCTTTGATGGAGGAGGTCTGTAAATAACGGCCATCAGCAATGTGTAGTTGTTGATACTTACATTACACTCAATATGTTCAAATGCTGAAAATGTATTGTCACTAGTTGAAGAGTCTACCTTTACATCCATCACCGATTTATAAATGAGGGCCACCCCACCTCCACGCCCAATACCCTGGCGTAACACATGCTTGATTTTGCACCCATCAGGTGACAGTTTACCTAGACACGCTTAATCGAGGGAAGTGCCTAACCATGTCTCAGTCACAGCAATAAGATCTAGATCGTTTGAGATAATAAAGTCACAGAAGGCTGTCGTTTTGTTTTTCAAGGATCTTGGGTTAATGCAACATTTTTTTATATTTTTCTGGCCTTTACCTATTGATTGAGTTCCATATTTTATGTGGGATAAATTCATTTTCGAATTCAGCACTTCTTTGTTGATTGTTTTCTTATGTTTTGGTCTTTCTGTTGATATTACAGTTGGAATAGCCTCAGGTAATGTCATAATATTGTTCAATTTAATCCATTGATTGATATCCCAATTACGTTTAAGTTGATTATTACCACCTCTGGCAGATCTGTAAATCAAAATATCATAATCCTTTTGAATTTTCAATGTTTCTTTGTTTGGTCGTGAAAACCTTCTGGGTATGTTTTCCAGTTTCAATAATTGGTCTCTATTATACTTTATAAAACACATTATTTTGTGAGATTGTGTTCACTAAACAATATACACTATTTTACAGGTAAAAGCAGTCTATTTTATTGTACATCCAATTGTTTTATTGAAAAAAAACTAACGGTCGAATGAATAAATCCAATTAAAATCACAGAAATGTTATCTACATATATTCATGAAAACACTTTGCAAACATTTTTGGTTGTAAAGTCACTAGTTTTCATAGAACAATCAAAATATCAAGAGCACAAATTTCTGCTGCCTACATTTGGCGCAACAACAATAATCTACCTCTATCTCTACAGCTGCGTAGGCACTATTACCGGACTTTCCACATTTACAGTAGTTCGAACAATACCCTATATGACCACAATTAGTACATTTCAGTAAAGCAAAGGGTTGATAACCTGTAGCTCTATTCACACCATATTACTACCTCTGTTAGCAGTGTCTGCATTTCGATTACTAGGAAAATGCCTAGGAGGCTTTTCATATGGTTTATTGCCTCGATCCTTATTTGTTTGATTCACGATATATTTGGAACCTCCACTGGTCTTCGCAAACAAATATGCATCTTATGCTTCATCTTTTGCTTTAACTAACCCCTAACAACAAAAATTCTGATACAGTTATCTGTTGCATACATCTAATAAAACCTGTAAAATAGATTGATCCCTAAGCTTAAAATCTAACAACCATTCGTAAATTTTCTCTACCTTACACAACCTAAACGAACGGTCTAGGTACCTACTGATTTAAGCTAAAAACATCACAATTGTCTAAGTATCACGGGGGCGTTCAAACCTTTTTTTTTCTTACAGCCATCGTACGTATCGATGGAATCAATTTTCTCATCAAAAGGGGACATCTTAACCTTTACCTTTTTCTTACACATTGTTATAAGTCTCTCTTAAATTTAAGTGTTGTCTCTAACTTCTTTAATTCTGCATCCTCCTTCTGTTTTTCAAAGTTTACTTCTGCTTTTCCATTTCTAACTTACCCTTTTCTAACTGTACTCCTGACTTAAGTTAAAATTCCATTTGTTTTTCCTTCTGCAACCTAGATTCCAACTTTTCCTTCTCAGCTTCTTAGCTACTTTGGCGTGCATATTCTATCTCTAGCCTCTAACTCTAATCCTTCCTTCTCTGCTTCTACTCTGAATTTCTCTGCTTCTAACCTATTTTTGGCTGCATCTACTCTTGTTTCTTCTGCCTTATATCTGCTATGTAGGTCATCACATTCCCTATCCTGCTCTTCCTAAACACATTCAGTAGCTCTTCTCCATCAGAACCTTACTCCTGTCCTACCTTTGTTAACTCCCCTACACTTATCATGTTTAAATAATTACACTTTGTTAATAGTATACAACACCTCGATACAACAGCTACTATAACAACCTGAGATACTAGTTAAGCAATCGTGAGGGAATACTAGACTACACTAGTTTAGACTAAGGCTCTACAGATACACCTGAAGTAAAAACAATATACTCTACTCTATGTATATACTACACACACTTCCTCACTAAAATAAGAATACATTAAGTAGCGCATTACTACTATGTTGTATTGGCAATAATAAACAGTGTACAGTGAGAGTAGTCTGTAACAATATCCTAGCCTTACCAAGTAATGTTCAACTAAAACTAGTGTTGACACTTTAGTGTAATAATCAAAACAAAAATAAACCAAAGTACTTCATCCTATGATAAATTTGCGAAGCACTAGAACATAAGAGTAGGTTAAACGTATAGTAAACAGGCTTGCTTACACAAACAAATATAGATACTGTATCTAGTATGATTGCAGTTCCCTTAAACATAATACGATCACAGGGAGAAGTAAGGCGACGCACAAGTAAGAGTGAGTAAGAGTAGGATAACTCTCCTTGTCAACCTTGTCAAGGGCAGTCATTCTAGGCACAGATATATGTGGCCTCATCATAGTGTGGCAGAAAATAAACCCAGAGGAAAAATAAAAAAGAACAGGCACCAGATTCAAACTGTCGTATGTAGCTGTCTATCTGTCAGTGACCAATAAAGTTGGTTATCCGAAGCTATGTCGTATCTTGTCTGAGGTAAATCGTCACTCTGAAAATAGATAAACCTATTATATGTTTAACACTAGAGCTATCACTAAAGGTGATGAATGTACCCCCGCATGCACTGACACAGTACATTGCAATTTGACGCACACACGATTGCATAATTATGTGGACTGTATGCATATAGATTGTATGTATACGGTATAGTAACAAAAAACAAAGTCCCATAACTATGCAGAATATTTATCTAAAAGAATGTAACATGCACCATGCACAACTAGGGTTGGTACTGATCACTTGTGTGAAGTTTCATTAAATTGTGTGTAAGGGTTTGGTAGATTAGGCACGCACAAGATTGCATATGCAGACTGTATGTACATAGTATGTTAACAAGAAACAAAGTCCCATAACTCTGCAATTTTTGTCGCTGAAAGAACCTAACATGCCCCATGCACAACTACTGTTGTTACTGATCACTTGTGTGGAGTTTCATTAAATTGTGTCAAGGGGATGAGGAGAGATGGTGCGCACAAGATTGTGTCTATGTATATAGTATAGTAACAAAAAAACAAAGTCCCATAACTCTGCAAACTTTTTTTTCTGAAAGAACCTAACATGCCCCATGCACAATTACTGTTGTTACTGATCACTTGTGTGAAGTTTCATTAAATTGTGTCAAGGGGATGAGGAGATGGTGCGCACAAGATTGTGTCTATGTATATAGTATAGTAACAAAAAAAACAAAGTCCCATAGCTCTGCATTTTTTTTCTAAAAGAACCTAACATACCCCATGCACAACTACTGTTGGTACTGATTGGGACTGAAGTTTCATTAAATTCTGTCAAGGGGATAAGGAGAGATGGTGCGCACAAGATTGCGTCTACGGACAGACGGACGGACAGACAGACAGACAGACAGACAGACAGACAGACACCAGTATACCCCCCCCCCCCCTTACAACTTTGTTGTCGGGGGGTACAATAAATAGAACAAAACAAGAGGAATCTTTACACACATAATTGCTGCAGTTTAATAAGTGTTAATAATAATGGAATAGATACTGAGTCTGGTCGACCATCCCTCTTCTGACACCAATGTAACAGGATGGACGAACCTTGGACAGAAACTACCGGAACAACTTATAGCGAGTAAGATATGGAACAAAAAAATGGCAAAGATGTTCCCCTTTGTGAAGAAAGCACCAAAGTTTGCATGAAATTACTTTAAGGTATCCCAAATCCTACAAGAGGAGGAGACACGCTCTATCTGCCCTGGAACCTCCTTTTAAATCAGTTTGAAAAAGGGAGGCAAAACGTCTTGAAAATAATAATATTTTTCCTTTAAATTGAAATTTATCTATAAAGCAATGTTTCATATGATCTAAACATGGATAACATATCACTAGCATAGCCAAACAACCATTTGGTATTGACAATATACAAAGTTTACTAAAAAATGCTTTTATTTCTCAAGATACATACTAAAGGGAGGCAATCAGATTTTACTGTATGTTTAATTTCAAAACTGCGTGTGAAAAGATGTTTCTTATGAAGAAAGAATGAAAGTTGTATTATAAAGTGTTATAAAGTATACTGGATCAGAAATGGACTACATATACGATTTGTTGGCTTGAATAGACCAAAACATGAGGCCCCAAAGGGGAACTACCTTTTATTTAGTTCAATTAAATATATCTACAACAATTTCAAAAATGTTAATCCATTACCTCAACCAATTATAATCCTTGACACAAAATTTACTCACATCAAAAATAATATGAGGTCCTTAAAGGGGAAATTGATAAAAATAACATTTTAAGGGCAAACTAATTTATTTCAATCGTTAAAATATCATATTTTCTGAACTTAAATTAAGTAAAAACAGAATTCATGGATCAAATGTATAACATATCAAAAAAAGTAAAAAGTTATTCACATGTTTAGGTCCATGAGTTAACCAATATATCTGTATTTGTATTAGGGCAATAGATTTATATAAAAAGATAGGCCCTTTAGTGGATCATTTTTATATGTTACATAACAGTATAATATGACATAATCATGTTTTCAAATCAAAAGACTCAATCAAAGATCCATAAAATAATAGAAACTGATATTTCTTTTTTTTTTTTTTTTTTTTTTTTTGGTTTGGTTTAACGTCGCACCGACACATTTTAGGTCATACGGCGACTTTCCAGCTTTGATGGTAACTGTTTGCGTTCTTGGGGTGTCTGCAGTAAATCACTGCACTTTAGAAATGTTTATAGTTATAAGCTCTGTGGAGGGGTTCAGTGATAGAGACCTAGTGGTAAAGGTGCTCTCAGATCAATAGGAAGGTCATTGGTTCAAACCGTACAAAGGTTAATCTATCATACAATACCAGTGCTATTTTCAAGAAAGCAGAATTTAGAAAGATTCTAAAACTTGAAATCTTTATCTAATTCAAATAAATTAGTATTGAATATAGTATAAATTAGTAATAAATACAACAATACATTTAGTTCACATTCCATTTTCTTTTGTTGTAAAGAAAGCATTAGGATGATCATATGCTTTAGCTTGAAGTCATTAATTGTCTTGAAAAAAAATATAAATTATGTTTTGTATAATATGTTTTACATGAATTTAAATTAGATATTGAATTACAAGAAAAACACAAAATAACCCCTTCCATAGCTGCTCTTTTGAATGCTTAATAATATGCATAGGGAAATCAAAGTATCGGTACTCCATGTAAGTATAAGTACTGTAAAATCGATTATATAAATTACAGTATGTAGTACTACGTATATGTAAACTTGTTTTATTAAATACCCTTAGTGAACCTCAAAATGTAAAGAATGTTTAAATAATATTTTGATATAATTAAAATACTAAATGTGGTTTTGTTTACCTAAGTGATATAATATTCACACTTAAAAATAAAGTCATCCTGTAAATGAAATTTTTAAACAATTTTCCCCCTTTTTGAGCCTCATCTATGTCATTTGTTAGTGTCCTATATATCAAATGTGTATAAAATGTATCTAAATAAATATTATGTCAATAATAGTTACTTATTTTGGTTTTAAATGAACCTTTTGGACATTGCTTTCAAAAATATATGATTAAAATAGATAAAATATAGGTCCCTTTTTGGGGCCTCATTTTAAGCTAACTGAGGTTAGCGAACTGCGTGTCCCCTCCTTGTTTTGATTTAGCATACTTTAAAATAGTTACATACAAAGTTTAGTGCTTTCTTCACAAAAGAAAACATCTTCTTCCTATAACCTACTCACTATTAACACTCATTACAATATTTACAAGTTATTTTTTTTTGGTACAGAATAAAATGATTATTTTACAATGAATGAAAAAAAAAGACTTTTAAATTAAAATAAAAAAATAAAAAATATTAAATAAAATTCTGAGCTCAGTATCGATTTTGTAGGTGCTTCCATTTACTTAAAACTTAGAGTAGCACTAAGAACTAGATATATGTAAAATAATGCTCTACTACATCGCAGAGACGTTGACTCCTTTTTGCTGTTTGTAGGTGTTTGAATCCCTGAGCTGTCTCAGTTGAGTAGAAAAATCAGCATCTTGCTGGCTTAGGCACAACCATGAAAAGAAAGATTTCTGCATGGGGAAATCACATCCAAGCGAATGCAGACAAGTAAAGCTCGGGTATAAGATAACTGCAG
The DNA here is from genome assembly GCF_021730395.1 of Mercenaria mercenaria. Classification (NCBI taxonomy): domain Eukaryota; kingdom Metazoa; phylum Mollusca; class Bivalvia; order Venerida; family Veneridae; genus Mercenaria; species Mercenaria mercenaria. Next base: position 9,695 of record NW_026463048.1, on the reverse strand, counting down.
CTATTATTTACAGCCACAAATTAACACAATGCAATGCAAACTGAACGTTATACAATTGCTGGTATGCATGTTTTATCAACCATCATACAACAAGACGGCAGTTTATAGATATGCTACAGACTGGTACACGATAATTTTGAGATGGATTTACAGATTAGATATACGGTTTTATACTTGCCAACGCATATATTTATACATAACAATACATTGCAGTACCAGCATTCCGTGATTACCTCCCGAAAATTTTTTTATTTGTTTGTTTTGGGTTTATATGCCCACAATCATTGTCACTAAGTCTGGTGAAGATGGGATAAAAATGTTTGACTAAGAGGACGATGTCTAAATTTTCAGATTTTCAAGTAATTTAAGGGTCATAACTCAGGAGTGCCTAGGGGATTTTGCTGGTTATCGAATTTGGCTGAGATGTTATGCCAATCAGCATTTTCCCCAAGTTTGGTGAAGATCGGATGAAAAATGTTTGACTTTGAGGGCGGACAAGGCTATTATTGCAAATTTTGAGTGATTCAAGGGCCATAACTCATGAGTGCCTGGAGCAATTTAGCTGGCTATCGAACTTCTACGGGCGATGGTGCGTTTTTCACTGACAGTAAAAAAACAACAACTTGTTTTTGTCTTGTGCAGTAATTAACTTGAATGTCCACAATGTATTCGATTCGAGCAAGATCATTTCTTGGACTCGAACTTCCTACGACTACTCCTCACATGAAACACCATCACTTTAAAAGGTAAAATATGTACGACGTAAAATGTCAGTATATACGATATTTTTGTTTCCTTATGTGCGCTGCATATCCGACAGTTATGCACTTTCGGCGGCGAATCGTAAAATTTGCTTACAGTGGTTATCGCTGCGCGGTTGAGTTGCGCACAAAATATTGTGATGAACTCCTTTAAATATATTTTTTTTTGCAATTTTAAACCACTCCTTGACAGTTAATGAATTATCATTAATCCTGTTTATAAGATTTAGTTTATAGTCCGCTTTTGCTTTTTTATTTGTTTTGCTACCTCATTTTTAATTGTTCGAGATTTTGGCCAATAATATTCAGTATAATATTCAGTATTATTTTCTTAGCTATTTTGTGAGATCTGTTTCGCTGTCTAGTTAGTTTACAGATATTACTCTTAAACCAAGGAATTGTTTGGGTGGATAGTTACTTCTTTATTCGGATTTGTTTCTTTGCGGCGTCTATAATGGTTTCGTTTATGTTTAATGCTAATTTTTCCATGTTATCATTTGAAATAAATAGAATCCCAGTGAACACTTCCTAAAATAGATCTGTAATTATTGAAATGCCCTGGTCGTTTTTCCAAATCTTTGTCTTGAAACTGTCATTTTTCAGCTTAATAATTTTTAAGACTAGAACAACGGGTCATTAATTTCTGAAAAGTTCAGAAATAAATGGGTCGTTAACAAAACTAGCTAGGACGCTGTTGCTATTTTTTACAATAATCAAGTCTATAACAGAGAACGAATTATCCGTATAAAAAGTAGGTTCTGTAATCAATTGCTAGATATTATAAGACGCAACTAAATTGTCGATTTTATGTAAATGCGTGTCAGATACGTTTATATTAAACTCGCCTGCTGTTATTAAATTTTCAAGTTTGGTATTATATGTTCTGTCAAAACTCGCTTCTATGAGTGACCAGTATTGGCATTCTGTGGTCAATAAAAACCGCCTAGTAGTAGTTTTTGTCATTTATATTTGTTTCAAACCAGCTTCTAAACCATTGATCATGAGGTCATTTCGTATGTTACCATGTAAGGTATCACGCAAATAGATTGCAACTCCACCGCCGATTCTATCAAATCTATCTTTTCTGAACAAGAGACCGAAGTTTGGAATGTTAAGGTCATTACTGTCGATATCTGATGTAAGCCAAGTTTTTGAGAAAATTAATATATCGTAGGGTTGAGCTTCAATCTCGAGAAGGTCTATTGTCGGACGAAGACTTTGAATGTTAAAATGCATTATACTAAGGCCATTTTTGAGAAGGTTTACAGATGAAGATGAACTAGAGAAAAAATTATCTGAGGTGTTTTGTCCCGGATTTGGATGAACTTCCCCTGACAAACGTATTAAAGTAGCAATCCAAACCACAACAATGATTGATATAGAATCGATTCTATTTTTATCAAAACCATGTCAAACTGCAGAAACAGTTCTCTGAATGTTAATGTAATGTCAAATTGCAAAATGTTGTCTATAAATAACCTTTAAACACTCTTTTACCTACTTTGCAGATTTCGAGGCAAGATTAATGAAATGGACTCATCCAAAGCTTCTGGCCCTGACCAGAAAACCCAACACTGTTAAAAGAGGCCTCCGTGGAACTTTCAAGTCCTGTTCGAAATAGTTCTACATTCTTTTAGCGAACTCTTTCTTCCCAGATGAGTGGAAAAGGGCAAATGTTACGCCAATTTTGAAAACAATTCAGATCCCTCTAATCCTGGAAATTATCGAACTTTATCTCTATTAAGTTGTGTGGGTAAATTAATGGAACGTTGTCTAAATAAGCATGTTTATAATCATTTGATAAATCAAAATCTACTTAGCCCATTTCAGTCCGGATTCATTCGTGGAGATTCTACAACAAATCAATAAGTTTATATCTATAATGATATTTGCAAGGCCCTTGATGATGGCAATGTGATACGAGAAGTTTTTGTTTGCGATATTTCAAAGGCGTTAAACCGTGTTTGGCGTCGTGGATTAATACATCAATCGTCGTCTTTTGGAATTAGGGATTCCATTTTACAGTGTTTTACATCATATTTAGAAAACAGAAAACAACGCGTAGTCTTAAAAAACTGGAAGTCAAAATGGAGGAATGTAATGGCCGGGTTGCCACAGGGCTCGATCCTTGGACCTCTTCTTTCTATCATTTACATAAACGACATTGTGAAAAATAATCAAACATTCGATTATTCGCCGATGACACAAGCTTATATCTAAAAGTAGACGATCCAAAAGACGCCGCATCTCAACTCAACTCTGACCTCGACAAAAATACAGCAACGTATCAAAACCCACGCCGCAATTTTTCAGGATGTAGGATTGGTCAAGTAATACATAATTGTACCGTCTAGGCTGTAGTTCCCTAAATTATGACTTTTTTCGTAAATCAATTTTCAAATAGTCCTTATTGTACATACGGTGAACTAGAAATATCACATCACTACCTTTTATTTTGCCCGATTTATATAACACAAAGACAATTGCTCCTAAATGATTTACCTTGTGCATCCACTTTTGATAACTTAATGTTTGGAAATGAACAACGGCTAAGCTTGCCTTGCTTCCAATATGAATTGTCTGCAGTAGTGGCTTCGTGCATTCATTTTGTAAAAACGATAGTATGCCGTCGTTGTCGATTCAACGTCCTTAACATCGCTCAAGCAAACAAGACAAAATTACATCACTGAAATCGGAATCGTTAGTCATGATAGCTCAGTCGTAGGGTGTTCGCCTCTGGATCAAGAGCCTCTGAGTTTGAGCCCAACGGTAAGAGGGACAGAGAAACTGAGATCACAGATAGGCTGTTGCAGCGAAGACTATACTCCTGAAAGATACAATCTTCAAATGACGGTAAAGAATTGCAGCTGGTCTAACGCAGAAACCTTAATCTAGCGATAGTGTATTCAAACAGCTTCTGGTTCGACACAAAAAAATTATTCCTAGGCGGGAACTTATTAATCAAGTCTCTTTTCTCTACAAGCGACATTTGCGGATTTTATCGTAGATTTTCATATAATACTCTATCGTAATTTTGTCCGCCGAGCCAGGCCTAAAACAGTCAAATAGGGTACCACAACGTAATCTCAGAAAGAGTTTCCAGACCGTGGTTTTGCAGCTGCTTCCGATAAAATATGCATGCAAACGCCATTTTTCCCGTCGTGCAAAAATAAAGTTCCTTTCTCACACCGCCAAATGTAAGCTTCTTTAAGGCTGGTTACCTTGAATAGCACCGTTTGAATGCAGACGTAAATATTGTATAATCGTTTCTCCAAAGAGACATAACTGTCTACTCGCCATTCCAAAAGATTTCCATTTCGATTTATCCACCAGTTTTATATAGCTTATAATGCAGTAATTCTGTCCAAAATGTGCATCCGTGGTGTAGTCGAAAGAAGTCCCTAATAAATAGATCCTATTTTAATCCATTTTTCGCGCATTTGCGCATAAATTGGGGGCCAAAAGGGCATTATGTCACCCGTGGAATGAATTTTACATAAAATAGGACACGTTTCATGCTAATACTCGCATGTTTTCGAGTTGTTTACTTGAAAACGAAAGTAGGGTGTTTATTCTGCGAACCGCTTTCTGAAATGCGGCAATATGAGGGTACCTGACTTCAGTTGACTGGCATTTCACTGCATACTATTCAACACCCCTTTTTCTTTTCGTTTTCTTGAAGCAATTGTATAGTTATCTTGTGGAAAATAGGTCTACGACGGATTGAAAATCTAAAAACTCTAACAAAATTGTTCTGAAGTAATTGAATTTTATATGAAACAAATAACAATTTCTTTTATTGGTATATAGACTATAATGAAGTCATATCCTGAGGATTTAAGTCTCAAATACAGGTCATTGTCAACATTTTGATGTCTATTTGCATGACCTTTCCTTACGTTTGTATGACCTGTAAAAGAACAATAATGTCGTAAACACTGTATGACAAACGCCCCGGAAATGAGTAATAGAAATGTTGAATACAGACTTACATTATAAAATAGAATCAGGTATAAAACAAAATCTTGCATTATCGTTTTACACAACAAGAGCACCGCCTTGCGGGTGCAGATGCTCATCTGTTTTTTTTTCTGTATAATAGCAATATAAACCTAACCATGAAGCTCTAAGTCCAAGAGGGGCCATAATTCTTGCAAAAAGCTATGCAGAGTTACGGTACTTGCTGTGCAGTGTCAGTTGTTAATGGTGTATAACTGCTCTAAGTTTTAAATCGGTATATTTGACTGTAACGGAAAAAAAACTGACCTAAACGCAAAACGTATCCAAGAAATCGGATATATTTTATTAGTCCTAAAGGGGTCATACTTTTTGCAAAAAGCAGAATGAAATTTTGTTTGTTCCTGTTATGATGGTGAACAAGTGCTGCAAGTTTTAAACCAATAGCTTTAGGAGATAGTATAGGAGATAATCTGACACAAACATAAAATTTAATCAGGCAACGCCGACGCCGACGCTGATCAAGTGAAAACAATAACTTGGGGCGTTGAATTCGTCAAGAGAGGAAGCCATCCAGAGAGCATGGGAATTTCGTGAATTAATTTCCATGAACTAAACTTCTCTAATATACACCCATATTTTTTTAAATAAATTGTATTTTGGTAGGGCTTATAACGAATTCATTCATATGTTACATAAATAATTAATATTAATTAATTTACAAAAGGAAATTGAAGTTTGTTGCGTAAAACGTTTATATACGAGGTTGAACATTCGGTGAGGGCGCGGGAAATTTATGCACTCATGGAGAAACAATAATCGCCATAATTTTTTAAGCTTTTATTTAATTTAGGTAGGTCTGTTTTATATGTTATATTTCCTGTAATTTTTTGATATTCTAACGTTTAAACAACCGGATTGTATGCACAGAAATAACGAAGAATTTATGCAATATAGCTTTTATTTTAAATTTTGGGCCTATTTATTTCCAGTCCAACAACAGACATGTATATGTTACAAACCCGGCTTGTCCTTAAAATCAGTGTCAAAGGTTACTAGAACATAAATACAATAAATAAACAATCACTGACTATGTTCTTGTAAATCTTGTAAGATGAAACGGCTCGTGTTTATACAATCATAATATATATTCCGTGTCGGGAACATTGACAATCGCAAGTCGATCTTTACCACGAACATGAAAACAGTTACTTTTATTCCTTTATTTACATTTCAAACCTGACGATTCACATGTACGGCCAAGAACGTAAATTTCGTGCTTTCCGACCCACATGGTGTGCAAACTGTTGTAATTAAAACTATGGTGTATTCGGCAAACCATTTGTAATTTCTGACCTGATAAATATCATTGAGAGTATCATTTATGTTCATGAAATTTAATTAAATATCTAAGTTTCATACTTGCAAAAGAAAAAGTTAACTTGATGGTCATGGTCGCTGGCTTTGAATTCCTCGTCCAACACCTACGTTGGATCATAACCTCACTTGAGATGTAAAACTTTTCACGTAAGGAAGCCATCCAGCTGAGGTTAATGTCTCGATCTAGGTATAGTCTGAGCCCCCAAACATGTCTGCAGGGGCACCTGGAGTCATTCCCCTATGACAAAACCTGGGAAAAGGTCATGTCGTTTCCATGTTACACTCAATCACACAAAATAAACATTGTTCCTGTTTTTGTTTTTGTTTTTATGTTCGTTTATATTGTTGTATACATGAATATGCAGAAAGGGTGTTTGTTTTTGTTTCAGTGTAAAGTCAAAATATAATATAACAATTATATATCAACAGTGACCGCCACATGCATTATATTTTCACGAGGGGTTAATGCTTTATCTTAAATGTAAAACAAAACATATTCCTAGTGTATAAAAGTAAAGGTAAATACAATGAGCCGCACCATGAGAAAACTAACATGGTGGCTTTGGATCCACACCAGCCTGCGCCTCGCAAAGTCACTATGTTGGTTTTCTCATGGCGTGGCTCATATATATATATATATATATATGTATGTACTAGTGGAATTAAATGTTAAGTGTAAAAAGTATGTATTCACTGTGCAAATCATCCATGCTAAATAAAACGTACGACGTGTTTGCTTTCTCACTGTCTAACATGACCGAAATGAGCTACTTGATTTTTATCATAGAGCCCTAGTTTATTTTTCATCTTAAATGAAAGCAAACGTGTACAATATAATTTCAAACTTTGAAGTTCAATAGGTTGAAGCATCTCTAGATCAAGGGTATTTTTACTACCTTCTGTAGTCAGTTATTATTGTAAAAATGATTTTTAACCAAAGTGAAAAATTTCAGGTACTTGAAAATACAGCTTTCTAAAAGGTCAGTTAGAATTCTCGATAAAGTTATATATATATATATATTTGAACAGTACAATCCCTGTAAATAAGCACTACGTAAGTGCTCATGCCCTTCTCGCACACCATACCTATAGTTAGGACTTCTTTAATGTGTACATGTGCAGAAAAATGACAAATTTTGCCAACACCTGGAAAATTGTAATGTGTTTTCTGGAAATGTGATAAACGGAAATAGAAAAATAGCTCTCAGCTCATTTATACGGATAGTTCAGGTTTATTATGTATGTTATACATTTTCGCAGTTATCCTTAATGACATAGAATACTTTCACCGAAAATTGTGACACGAACATACTGATAACTTTTCCAACTTTACATTTTATCCCCAGCCGATGAAATCGGGAGGGGATTATTAAAATGGCGTTGTCCGTCTGTCACGTCCGTGCGTCCGTGTGTGCGTTCGACCGCAGCCATATCTCAGTAACTAGCTGGTAAAATTTCATGAAACTTGAAATAAACACGAACCAGCATACTGCGATGCCCGCCAAGTTTGATTTTTTTGATTGGTCAATTTTGCTTAGGGTTATTATTGCCCTTGATTTAATGAAAAATGTCCCCAAAATGTCCGTCCGCAGCCATTTCTCATTAACTATCATCTAAAATTTCATAAAACGTAAAATAAACATGCATCAACATACTGCGATGGTGCCCGTCAAGTTCTTTTTTTTTTTTAAATACACGTCTGCAGCAATATCTCAGTAACAAGCTGGTAGAATTTCATGAAACTTGAAAACAATATGAACCAACATACTTCGATGATGCCTGTCATTTTTTTAATTGGTCAATTTTTGAGTTATTGCCCTTTAATTATTTAAAAATCTACAAATTTGTACATAACAAATCAACAAATTGGTAGAATTTCATCAAACGTCTTTCATTCTTTTCCATGAAAATTTATTATAAACATGTGAAGTTGTGTGCCCACACCTGGTCACCACCTTGTGTTGGTCACACCCCCTCCCCGTCCCAACCCCACCCACTCCAAAAAAAAAATATTTTTAATTCCTTTTCATTTTCTTTTCAAACCTTCCATGAATATTTATCAACATGCAAAGTTGTATCATCCAGCCCATCCGTTGCTAAGGACCACCATCCAGGGTGCCAGATCATCATCCTGGGTGCCAGATTACCATTTAGGGTGCCATATTACCACCCAAGGTGCCGGATCACCATTTAGGGTGCCATATCACTACCCAATGCGTTTCTAGGTGCCATATCACCATTTAGGGTGCAGATCAACATTTAGGGTACTATAAAAATTTACCAGTAGACAATAAGAGAAAAGGTACTTTCTTTCGTAAAATGGAGTGGCCCTGAAAAGGGCCGTTGTGTGTGTTTTTTTTTTTTTGTTTTGTTTTGGGGGGTAGCATCTCTACTCAGTGGTGCTATCAGCAGGGGCCCTTTCGACATAAGGGTGAACCCTGACCACTCTAACGTAGCGCCGACCCATGTATCGCTCCTCCATTCTCTGCCTTTCTGCAAGGCTCCACTGCTCTCTATCTCTTAAGGATCGGATGATCCTTAACGCCTCATTCGTTCTTCGATTGGTGTCCCTCTACCTCTCTTCTTAGCGTATTGAGGATACTGTTCTGAAGAACAGCAGCTCTGACTTCAAGTTGTTGTAGCTCCTCAATTTGCTCGGCAATGGACTCCATTGTGAACGAATGATGAACTGTAGGCCAATGTATCTGCTTATATAGGGATCGCGCGGACCGGATAGAAAATAAATATATTAACCAATGAGATTTGATCTTACATGGAGGACCAACATCTACATGGCTAAGTTGAAAAAAGACCAGGACTACTGGTCTTTTTGAGGGATGGGTATATGGCACCTTTACTACTACCCCTAGATAGGGAAAAAATAACAAAACAAGAATATTTTGTGTACACATTTTTTGTTGAACAAGTAACTGTATTAACAAAGAACGTTAAGGATACAAATAATCATGGTCTAACACATACAATTTAAACAAAGCTAAAGCAAATTTGTCAGATTGATCTGCTGTACAACACTGACAATTTTCAGGTTTAGCTAGTGATCTATCTTTTGCATACAAGTGTCCATAGAACTGTTTAAACCAAGTTCCTACATCTTTGTCATTGAGATGCCAATATCTTGGCTCTAAACGAAACTTGATAGTCAATATAGTCTCTAAATCATATCCTCTGGCTAAAGCGTCCAAAGCAAATATGCAGTAAACACCACACATGGCACTGCTTCCACTTTGAAGTCGTATGTTGTTCCTAGTCCAGCTTCGGGTATTGTTGTTCAAGAAGGGTGGAATAGCTTCCTCTAAGGGTGGTGATCCATAAGAGTCAAAGTAGATGGCTGTATTTTCTCTGAAGTAAATAGCCACCCAATGTTCTCCAGGTTTATCTGAGTCATGTGTGTTCACTATGTAAGCTTGCACATGACAGGGTTTCTGCTTCGGTAGATGATCCTTAGGACACACTTCTCCATTGAGTGTTCTCAATATAAACGTTTTATCCAAGATGTATTGAAGTTCATTGGTATTCATGATTCCAGGCGTCTTTCACTCGATCTTCCCATATACTCATCCAGCTTTCCCGTGGATC
>NW_026463047.1:0-68831 GCF_021730395.1 Mercenaria mercenaria | reverse complement strand
ATTCCCTTAATTAACTGTGTCAATTTTAAAGCGTGTTGTTTTGATTAAATGTGATCACAATTGGTATAAAATGTCAAGATGTTGTACATTTCAAGGTAATGCTTTTTGTAGTAAAACATAATCCAACGTTAGTTTCTTGCGATTTCAAATCTTGTCAATGTAGTTGGGTGACCCTTATCACTTGGGGTCATCCGGTACAGTCTAGGAAATACTATCTGATAATTTTTAAGTATTGTTTCCTATATCCTCCTGGCTAACATAGCAGACTAATGTGTACCATAAAAATGAATGGGGGTCGCTATTACCGCTATCATACACCGACCGACCGCAGACGCCTAAAATCTACCATCAAAACGAGGGTCCACATTACCGACATCGTACAGCGTACGACTACAGGGAATATTTAGTTTTTCTTTGTATCTGCGGGGAATTTGATTTTTTTCTTCAGATTTCATCTGAAGTGTATAATTTTATATATGTTGTTATTAACAAAACGGTATGAAATTAGTTAAATTAATAAGTTAAGTCATTCATATGACATATTAAATAGTATTACGCAACAAATTACAGGTGTCCACTAAATTTAAAAACAATACCAAACGTCGCGTGTGCAATAATATTCTAAAATAATTGTTATCGCAATATTGCACTGTGGTAATCAATTGTGATGTGCAATCTCTATTTAGTACATACGATTTTTCTAGACTGAAATTGTGTACATTTATACACTACGGCAGTAATATTTCAAATTGGAATATACAAACGTATATACACTGTGGTAATTCTCTACAGAACGCTTCACCGTTTTTACGCCATATAGTAAAAATTGTACACCATTTAATGTTTTCAGTAATCTTAGACATTGTCTTATTCTTTCTCGAGTTAGTGCATAGTGTCCGCTAGTCAGACAGTCATTTCTTCTTTGTCGATTTCCCAGATGTTTCGATGGCATTTTACGGAGTCTTTCTGTTATATGTACCTTCCTGGGTGATTTTTGCAACGGTTATGTTGCTAAATTAAAGGAAGGGATTTCCTATAAAAATATAGTAATAATGAGCAATAAGAAAACTAATGAAATTATAACATTTAGTGATTTACAATGGTGACAGTACACGTCCATTTGTGGGAATATGGGCTGCCGTGAGAGTAGTATTAGAAATGCCGTGTTTGACACAACTATTCAAAAAATTAAAACAAAAAAATATTTTTTTGATTTTTATCTAAAAAATATTTTTCAAAAAATTTAAACAATAACAATCACCCCGATTAACGGAACTAATTTATGATTACTTGCTCGTTTTCTCCTTGGTTATCTGGTTGTAATATCTTATACAACAAATCATACAACGGTACCTTATTTTTATTAAATTTATATATAATATAAATGAGTTTACAGAATTAAATATATTTCTTGAAAGAAAGAAAATTCACCGACAATTTAAATCCTCATTATGTTACAGCAAAATATGGGAGAAAAATGATAATGGCTACCTGTTTATCTTGTGGAAAAATGAAATCAAGGTTTGTTTAAAGTACAGGGGTTAATTTAGATATTCATAAAACAATGTTACCTTTATTACCTAAGACAAGTTTAACACTCCCAGGATATAACTATTGTGGACCAGGAAATCCTTTAGATAATGGACCTCCTGTTAATGAACTAGACGCAGTATGTATGGACCATGACTTTTGCTGCGACAGCGGTGTAAATAAAAGATGCATGTGATAAGCAAATGCATTCCAACTTAAATAACACTAAATCAAAAGCATTTGGAGAAAAGATTGCAAAACATTTAGCTGTAAAACCTGCAATTAAAACGAAGTACAAACTTGGTCTCGGACAAAAATAATAAGAAAACGGGAAAGGGGGTAGAGTATTTACCCAAAAAGACCCCCGTAATAACATGGAGCGATGAAATAGCAGAAGAATTACATAAACCAATTAAACGAAAATTTATTAAACGAAGAGTGATAGTTAATGATATTGATGATACGTTGTGTGCTAATTTAGTTGATATGCAAGCTTTTTCAAAATATAATAAAGGTATGAAGTACTTGTTAACCGTTATTGATATATTCAGCAAATATGCTTGGGTTATTCCATTAAAGAATAAAACTGGAGAATCTGTTACTGAAGTATTTGATAAAATAATTTTAAAAGGTAGAACACCTACATATGTATGGGTAGATGAAGGAAAATAATTTTATAATAAAACGTTTGAATCATTTTTTAATAAAAATAAGATTAACATGTATCATACATTTAACGAAGGAAAAGCTGTAGTAATCGAAAGATTTAATAGAAGTTTAAAAAGAATAATATGGAAATATTTTACAGCAAATAATACTTACACTTATTTAGATAATTTGCAGGAAATGGTTGATAAATATAAAAAAAAATCATTCTAGTATAAAAACGACACCGACCGAAGCCAGTAAAAACTTAAATAAAGGTACTGTTTACTTTAATGTATATGGTAATTTAAAGACACCAAAGAGTAAACCAAAATTTAAAATTGGTGATCAGGTTCGCTTAAGCAAACTTAAACGACATTTTGAAAAAGGATATACACCAAACTGGACAGAGGAAATGTTCATAATTTATGGAGTTAATAATACAAATCCCAGAACATATAGAATTAAGGATTTGAATAATGAAATAATTCAAGGTTCATTTTATGAACAAAAACTTTAACCTACAAACAAGAAGTTTTTAGAATAGAAAAAAGTTATTAAACGAGACTATAAGAAAAAGACAAGATTTAGTAAAGTGGAAAGGTTATAGTGAAAAATTTAATAGTTTGATACCATTTAGTGAATTGGAAGAAATTTAAATTTAAAAAATATATTATATAAATGAGTAATAAAAATTTAATTTCCAACGAAGACAAAGTCTTCGGAAACCATGAGTTTTCTAAAATAAAAAACAATTGATCAATTAATTTTCCACTTGACTAAAATTGCTGCTGCTTACAGAAAAAGTTATAAGTTTTGTGGAAGTGTAAATACAGGATTCCAAATTACAGCAGGTATTTTTGGTTGTTCAGCTGCATTAGCACTTGTTCCAGCGATTCCAATAATTGTAGCAGTTGCAATTACAATATTTACTAATAAACTGAAAATTGGAGACAAAAGAGCTATTTTAAAAATTACACCATCACAAAATAAAACAACTAATAACAAAAGCAAGGATCAAAAAAAAAAAAGTAAAGAAGATCCAAATAAAGTTATTCAGGATATTTTTTACAATACTGTTAGAAATGCAGAAAGAAAAAAAACTATTCAATGCCTCTTGAAACGCATATGAAGGAATTTAATCTTAACGGATATAAAAGAAAAAATCCTTTAAGTATATTATATATAAATGAGAAAAATTATATCAGTTGAATGTAATGTAGCATCGTGGAAAAGTACGTTTTAAGATATTATTAACGAATATAATCCTAATTTTAATATAATTCCAGAACCAATTCATGAATGGCAAAATGTTATGGATCCTGGTTATAATTCATATAACCTTTTTCAACTTGCTGCTCAAGAACCTCTAAAATATTCAATTCCTTTTCAATTAGCAACTTTAAACAGTCACATAAAAATGTTAAATTCTGCTAAAAACTTTGATGCTGTTTCTTTTCTTGAACGATGTTATTTAACTAACAGCAATGTTTTTACAAAACAATATCATGACAACGGAGTTATAAACGATCCCGAATGGGCACTATACAATCTTTTCTTAACTGATCATATTATATAAATAATGGAAAAACCCAAATTAATGCTTGTATTTATGTTAAAACCGATCATAAAATATGTTTTCAAAGACTTCAAAAAAGAAACAGAACTGAAGAAAACAGAGTTGGTTTAGATTATTTATAAAAACTACATATATTACACGAAGAATGGTTAAACAGAATGTCCGAAGAAGGTATTTAAAATTTTAACAGTTGATAACAATTTAGAAAAAATAACTTTAAAATCTTATTCAATATAGATAATATTACCTATTTTTAAAATGTTTTTAGGTGTGTTGTTAAAGATATTTTTTTCTTTAAGTATATTATATAATGGTTAATAGAAAAGTAGACAGAATGATCATGCCTAAACTATCAAGCACTTTAGGCGAAATAACAAACTCAGATAAAGATTCATATAAAAAGTTCTTAAAAGAAGAAATGTTATTAGCTCAAAGCTTGATAAACTAGTTAGTGAAGAATATAAAAAAAACATGTAATTGATAAATTAAAAAATGTTATAGATCCATATCTTTTCCTGAAAAAACTATATAAACGCGAAGGTGGTTGTTCGATGATAACAAAAGAAAAAAACAACGAAAACTGTGATTGTCCAATTTCAAACAACAACCGAAACAAACCCCAAAAAGTTATTGCAGTGGAACTCGCTGGAAATTCTGCCCGAACTGAAAAAAAGATATAAAAGCATGTATGCAGTATCTAAAGATCTTGGTATTAATTCTGGTTTAATAATAATGTGTTGTGAAGGAAAAAATAGAGTAAAAAGCGGCTTTTCAAAACTTAACGGAAAAAGATATTAATTTAAATACTTTTATTTTTTATGTTTTATTGCTTATTGATTTATTTTCTCTAATTATAATATAGATGAGTTATACAGAAATCGAAAAGTCAACAAAGCAATATTTTAAGAAATTTGAAATTAGAATTACATATATAAATGATCCAAAAAATCTATTATTATTAACTATAAGAGACTTATTTGATATTCTTAAATCTGAACTTAAAACTTTAAAAGGTATACAAATAAATGTTGCTTTAAAATAAACTTTTGCGAAAATGAGTAAAACAGATACAATATATTAATCAGCTTATTTTCAATCAAAGGCTTTAATTATTACTAATAAAAATGAAATAATAAACATTTTACAGCAAGCTTTGGATGAAATAATAAGTAGGATTGGAAATTGGATTTCCGAAGGAAGCGTTTTGGTAATAGAAACAGTTGATGCTCATTATGTAAATAGATATAAATATAATGCACTAGCTGCTTCAAGTTATTTAGAATTACCAAAAGAATTACAACATAATAAGAAAAGATTATTAAATATAAAGAATGATGATAATGAATGTTTTAGATGGTGTCATTTGGCTTATACATTTCCTGCTGAAAAAAAAACCCTCAAAGAGTTTCAAAATATAAAAAAAAAACATATAAAAGAATTAGATTACTCCGGAATGAAATTTCCTGTTACTTTAAACCAAATACCTAAAACAGAAACTCAGAATGAAATTAGATTTAATATATTTGGTTATGAAGATAATAATGTTTATCCATTGTACATTTCAAAATATATATATATGAAGAACAATGTGACATGTTATTGATCAATAAAGATAAAATAAATGGCGACTGTAAGTCACCAGGGACCTCGGTCCATCATTATGTTTGGATAAAAGATTTTAATAGATTAATGTTTAAAAAAAAAAAAAAACATCAATATAAACAACATTTGTGTAGGTTTTGTTTACAATTTTTTTCCCAAGAAAGAATATTAAATGAACACATTCCAAATTGTTTAGTTATTAACGGTGCTCAAGGTGTAAAATTGCCAACAGAAAGAAGTAAGGTTTAGTTTAAAAATTATCACAAACAATTATCAGTACCTTTTTTTAATTTATGCTTGGATTTGAATCAATTGATTTAAAAGTTTCAACAGCTCTTCCGAATCCAGAATCTTCATTTGCAGAACCGTATCAAAAACATACAGATTGTGGTTATGGTTATAAAGTTGTTTGTTGTTATGACGATAAATATACTAAACAGGGTAAAATTTACAGAGGCCCCGGCGCCGTCTACAAATTTATTGAGAAAATGCTTGAGGAAGAGGAATATTGTAAAGAAATATATAAAGTACATCTTAATGAAGATTTAAGAATTACTCAAAAAGACGAAATTGAATTTAAAAAGCAGAAATCTTGTCACATTTGTGGAAAAGAATATAAAGAAGATTCAAACAAAGTAACAGATCATTGTCATATAACAGGAAAATTTAGAGGAAGCGCTCATCAAGATTGTAATATTAATTTTAGATTAACTCAAACAATTCTTTTTATATTTCATAATTTAAAAGGCTATGATTGACATTTTATTATGCAACAAATAGGAAAATTTAAAAAAGAAGTTAATGTTATTCCAAACAATATGGAAAAAGTATATGGCATTTGTGACTGAGTATTTAGTTTTTATTGATAGTTTTCAATTTTTGTCTCAATCATTAGATAATTTAGCAAACAATATTCCAGAATTTAAATATCTTCCGAAAGAATTTCCTGAAAGTTTTGTTAAACTATTAAAACAAAAGGAACTTATCCATATGATAACATGGATTCATTTGAAAGATTTAAAGAAAAAGGTTACCTTCTAAAAAAGACTTTTATTCAATTTTAAACTCTACCGATATTACTGACGGAGAATATGAACATGCCAAAGAAGTCTGGAAAAATTTAAAATCAAAACAGTGGGAGAATATCATGATCTATATTTAAAAACTGACGTTTTGCTTTTAACTGATGTTTTTGTGAACTTTAAAAAGTGTGTTTAGAATACTATAAACTTGATCCATGCCATTATTTTAGCAGTCCCGGATTAGCTTGAGATGCAATGCTCAAAATGACTGAAATAAACCTAGATTTAATAACCGATATCGATATGTATTTATTTATTGAAAAGGGTTTAAGAGGAGGAATTAGTTATATTTCAAATCGATATAGTAAAGCTAATAACAAATATATGAAAGATTATCATCCAAAAGAAGAAAGCAAAAACATTATGTATCTCGATGCTAATAATTTTTACGGTTTGGGCAATGAGCCAACCTTTACCTACTGGAAATTTTAAATTTATATCCGAAAAACAATAAAAGAAATTAGTTGCAAAAGGTAAAACTAACTTTATAATTGAATGTGATCTTGAATATCCGAAAGAATTACATATTGAACACAACGATTATCCTTTGGCTCCTGAAAAAATTAATATACCAGAAGAATGGTTTTCTGAGTATAGTAAAAAAAAATAAAAATTCTTTTGGAATAGGAAAAAGTAATGTAAAAATGTTATTTCCAACTTTAATGAAGAAAAATAATTACGTACTTCATTTTAAAAAGTCTTGAACTTTATGTTCAATTAGGATTAAAAATAGCTAAAATTCATAGAATATTAACTTTTGTAGAAAGTTCATGATAAAAAGAAGATATTGATTTTAATACTCAAAAAAGATCTAAAGCAAAAAAAAAAAATATATTTTGAAAAAGACTTTTTTTAAGTTAATGAATAGTTCTGTATTCGGTAACACAATGGAGAATTTACGTAAAAGAGTTAATATCAAGCTTACATATGATGAAAATCTTTTATTAAAATATATAGCTAAACCTTCCTTTGTTAGCTCAACAATGTTTAATAAAAATTAGTTGGAATTCATAAAATAAAAGAAAGTTTATTAATAAATAATCAAAATTTTATTTCGATGATCATAAAAAAGTAATTGGAAAGTTTAAAGACGAAGCTGCAGGAACTTCTATTATTGAATTTGTTGGATTAAGAAGTAAAATGTATTCTTATTTATTAGAAAATCAAGTTAATATTAAAAAATGTAGAGGAATAAAAGAAATCAGTTGTTAAAAATCTAATAAATCATTCTGCTTATAAAAATACTTTATTTAATTCAACCAAAAAGAATAATACTTAAAGTTATTCGTTCAGAAAAACATAACATTTCCAGTTATGTTATTAATAAAACATCACTGTCATGTTATGATGATAAAAGATATATAAAACCAGATGCAATTAATACATTAGGCTATGGGTTCTTAAATTAAGTTAAAGAACAAGTTTCTTAAATTAAGCTACCGTAAATTGTTAATTGAATATTCTTAACGTTTAAACCATTTATATAAATAATCGAATTCATTTTAAATTGATCAGCATAATTAATTGTGATTGTTTCATTTTTTCTGTTATTTTTTTGCATTGTAACTTTGAAGAATTTTATTTTCTTTGTTTTTTTATTCTAATTTAACTTGTCCTTTATCTAATTTAATTGCATCTATAAAAATAATTAAGATGCAATTTTGTTTAATTGTTACATTATTTCCATTTTGAACTAAACCAGGACTAGCATTACTAACTTTCCATTGAAATAATCCGACAACATCTTCTGTTGCAGATGTTAAGAACAAAGGAGGTTTTCTTATTAGTTGTTTTTCTATTTTACCTACTTTTTCATTTATATTATTGAATATTCCCATTATATAAAAAAATAGGTTTATTAATTAACTAAATAGAATCTGACATAACTTCCTGGTTCTATAGTAAAATCCACCGGTAAGTTTGTATATAAACTTGGATAAATTTTAAATATAATTCCTTTGTTTAAATAAATTTCAATTTTTTACTTGAAAACCAGTGTTGTATTTTTAACCTCAGAAATTATATATTCTATTCCATTTGTGTGATCATCCCGCCATCTTAAAAAAAATACGATCTAATTCTTTACCAGAGTATTCAATGATAATACCTATTTCAATCATATAATCCCCATCTTGTCGGACTATAGATACATCTTTATCTTTTTCAAAAACACTTTTATAATCTGTAATCTTATTAACTCGTATTCCAAATAATGTAAAAACATCTCGAGTATTTATCACTTTTTGTTGTAACAGTTTATCTTCAATATTATATACTTCTGGAGAAACAGTCGTTACATGTAGTTGTTTGTTGCTGTAATGTTCAGAAAGAAATACTTCACGTCTTACTTTTTCTAGTTCTTCTTCTATTGCTTTATATTTATGTTCATGTTCAAGAATTACTTCAGCTAAATCATTAACTCGTTTTGTTGTAGCAACTTCTGAAGCAGACACATTGTCAACAGTATTTTTTGTTCTGGTTAATCGTGTTTCTTGTTTTAGAAAAACAGTTTTTACTTTTGTAATTTCTTCAGCATTGGTGGAATCTGTTTTAACTTTAGCAGTGATTGATTCTCCTTGTTTAATTCATTTTTCAACTACAATGTCTAGATTAATTTGTATTGTTTTAATTTTATCATTAAGCTGCGCTATATCTTTTTGTAATATTTCTGTAAGTGTATTTAAGTCTGAATTACAGAACAGTTTATGTGTCGTCCTTGAATAAAGTATTTTGAAATTTCATTCTGGACATTTTTTTCTTCACATAAATTATAAAATCATCAAATATAACTAGTTTTTGTTTCTCTGATTCAAGATCATTCACGTCAGTTATTTCATTATTACAATATTCAAGTATTTCATTTGGATCTACTTTAATTCTTTTTGCAATTTCATGTAAGTGGTCTATTAAATCCTGATATTTGGATTGTTCTAGGTTTTTAGCATATAGGTATAATTTATCATAATATATAAGAGGTTTTCAAAGCATATGTATTTGTTTTTCCTGGTCCAGAAGATCCAGATATTAACATTCTTAAACATGAATCTGGCATAAAAGGATAAAATTGCTTAAAGTTATAAGATTTATAGTTTTTTGTATCATAATTTGGCATTTCCATTGTATAATAATATTACATTATCTTTCATTGTCTAACACTATCTTACATTATTATATAAATGCTATCAAAACTTAATGAGATAAGTTAAAGAAAAACCTTAGTCGGACAAAAGGTAAGAGCTCTTAGAGATGAAATAATGAGAGAAAAAATAAAAAAGGCTGTCAACAGAGAAATGTATACTGAAATTTATAAATCAATTACAGAAGGAATAGAAAGTCAAAAAGAACAATTATCAAGTCAGTTAAAAGCATTGCCTGGAATTAAAGAACAATTAGCGTTACTTCCGAAAAGTATATCAGAAGATCTGACACAAGGTATTACTGAATTAACTAAAGGAATGCAGGAATAATCTAAAAGACAACAAGTTTAAAAACCGGCTCCCTATACACCAATAGATTGGGAAAATGAGTCTGTTGGACGGGTTCCTGAATATGAATTTAAGACATTAGAAGATTATGGAAGAGAAAAGATGGGAATAACTGAAAAACCGTTACCACCAGAAAAAATAATGACGAAAGAAGAGCTTGATAAATTAACAGAAGAAGAGATTAATAAATTAAAAGAAAACTATGTACCAGGAGAAGAAATGAAAGATGGATCTATTAGATTATAACTAAAAGAACATAAGGGTTCGGATACGGATGAGTTTGAAGAATTTCCTGAAGAATTAGGGGCAACAATAAAAGAATTTAAATTTGTTCTTAATAAAAAAATTGATTTAAAACTTTTAGATAGAAAAACATATAACACGCCAGATGAAGTGTTTGAGTATTTTTACAGCGAATCTGGAAATCCTGATGAAAAAATTACTAGGTAAGAAGTAGAGAATATCTTAGATAATGTATCGGATGAAATAAAAGAATTGGGTTATGAATCTGGTGCAATAAGTAGGAAGAAAAATCCCACAATTCTCGAGCAAAGGGAAGCAATTATAGCCAAGTGAAATAATTATAAAAAATACAGAGAAGTGATCAATGATATTCTAAAACAAGGAAAATATATAGAAACAGGAATAATCGAAAACAAAGTTTTCCTAAAAAACCAAAGGTTCTAAATCCATATAAAGTCTCATCAAATGGACAATATGGTAATTTAATTATTAACTTAAATAAACGTTTTGGTCAAAACAAATTGGTTGCTAAGGATCAATAAACTTGAAAAGAAGTAATTAACGTTATGGTAGATAATGGTTTAATTGATTTGATTAATAAAAGATATAATAATAATAAAAAACAATCAATACTTTCTAGGAAAATATTTAAAGAATTAACAGAAATATCAGGATTACCTATTAATAAAATATCTATGAAATTTAAAAAAAGTAATTAGAGGTGAAGGTTTTAATTCAAGTCTTTGTACGTGTGATCCAGAAGAATTAATTAATAACTTGGAGTTAATTTGTGGTTCTATTGATGCTGGGAATAATAATGAAGAACTTAAAAATGAAGGTATTAACATAATTGATGAACTATTAAAAATAAATAAATTGTTACCAGAACAACATGAAATGTTATATAAAAAATATTTTTCTTGAATATATAAATGGAACAAAAAAAAATGTATTAAGTTCTGAAGTAGTTAAAAATGATAATAAAAATACTCCAAGTGATTTTACAGTTAGATTCAGTCGTTCTTTAATTTTAGATAAAAATAAAACTTATGTTGTTGGTTTGGATAGTATTAACACTATGACTTACTCTTGGCATAATATTAGTGATGAATACGATAATAAAAGAATTCGTTATAATAATGGCAAGGATTGGAAAGATACTATATTTCAAAATGGTTCTTACATTTATACAGACATTAATAATTATATCAAGGAAACATTAATTAGCAATGGTGATTTTGAATTTGATAAATCAAACATTGCCCCTATAAGTTAGGAATTTGATTTAAGTAGTTGTAAGGTTTTGATTTCAATTCTTGCATAAAACCTTTGTTTTTTTTTGCCGATTTCGACCATGCATAAACAGGCAAAAAAACGTGTAAAAACAAGGAGATTCTCGTGAGCACGCGCTGTTGGTGAACGTTTTGAATATGCTGTTGCGGGTCCAACGTAAGCAAATTATGGATCCCGAATCAATTTTGGCCGAAGTCGAAAGGTCCTAGACTTATGAAATCTTTTCATCTGCATTTTTATTAAAAATATCATTTTTCAACCTAACTTTACTTTAACTTGTAGTAAGTGCTACCTCCATTGATACGCGACTGCACTGACGTTCCATATTATTGTATTATTACGCGTATTTGACTCAAAGTAAGTTTACACGCCCCGATTTAATCCCTGAAAATGATATGCAAACAATATTTACAAAAATACAATTTCGTTTTTCAAATTAATTTCAGTCGAGAAAGTTGACATGCTAACTTCAAATCTTACACTAAAACTTTAAAAAAAATGTTTGTGTCTACTTTACACATCTATGCAGTCTACTGATGTAATAGTGATGGTGTGTAATGTAAAGCATAAACATGACGAAGCGTTAAGTTTGAAGGATTTTTCCGTAGTTAATGAACATTTGATGAACAGAAGGTATTTATTATATATTTTTCAATTTATTTGTAGATCTCACCAACCATGTTTGAGTTTATGTATTCAATAAAAGTTGATTATATCGATGTTGGAAAAATTCAAAATTTTGTGTTTATCAAACTTTGATCGCGATGGGGTTGGGTGCAAAGCAAAATTTTCTACGTTATAGGCCTAGAGATTTCATTTCTAACGATATGAAGAATATAGATATCGATACCAATTTCTATTGCACGATAATATTTACATTAAAAAAAACCGTGAGGGACAGACTATCAATTTAAACCAAGCAGAACTGTGTTATGTCTGCATCTCACTACACCTGCAAATATTGTGTAAAGACGGGATTCCGTGTATGCCCTTTTCTCATTAGTCCGAGCCTCTAAAGCTAAGTTCCTACCGATATATCGGAAAAAGGGGGAATCATACTTATTTTACATATATTTAATATTATAGAAATTACCACATCAAGAATGTCCGTTCGGCATGTATAAAATATGCACTGTTTCTGTTGGCCCTCGAAATGCATAAATAAAATATGTGTCCATAACAACCTGAAACGGCCGACTTCGACCGGCTAATGTCAGCTGAGTAGTGTTGTTTTTTTCTATATTTCCAGCACTTAAGCTGCCTACGGGCTCGTGCACCAACCAATCCCTTGGGATTCTGCAGATGTTGTTACACAAAAAACACAATCAACAGATACACGAGAGACTAACATAACTTTTAGAATAACAGCTGGTGTAACAAAACCCGAACATGTGTTTGTTTATTTGCAGCGGTCTGATAAAAGTAATACACAAAGGCGGAATCCACATTTATTAGATACATTTAAACTTAATGCAGCAGATGATGATTGTACATTGGCAACTTGTCGTCTTGACGTTGGTAAAGGTGTTTTATATCCCGAAACGGAATATAAAAGTATATCAAGAATTTACGATGATGTTCTTAATTATTCTTATAAACAAATTAATAAAACTACTGGAAGTCTCTTAAATATGTTGAATATTGAAAGTTTGTTTGAATTTGTTGATTTTAACTTAGAATTTAAAAAGGAAGGAATTACAGAAGATCCTAAACATATTACATTAACAGCTAAATTAAATGTTCGGCCGGCAGCTAATGTCTATGAAGAAAGAGTTGAAATAAATACTATTGGAAATGAACTTGTTATTGTTTAAATAAAATCAATTTTAAATATATAATGGCATCAAATTATATTGAATATAATGTTAACCTAACAGATGGACAAAGGAAAAACCTAGCGAAAGCTTATAACAACAAAATTTCACATACTTTTAGATTAAAATATGAACAATTACGTGGAAACTTTCCTTTACTTTTAACAAAAACACAACTCAACCAAATTTGCAACTCTATTAGGAATAAGAAGGGATTAGAAATTACAATTTCAAAAAAAAAACGACCAGTCAGGGTCAAAATGGAGGATTCTTGGGAGCTTTGGCTGGATTAATAGGAAAAACAATTCTTCCAATGGCAGCAAAAATAGCTCCAAAAATATTAGCTCCTCTAGGCATCGGCGCTTTGTCAGGGCTTGCCAGTACTGGTGTCAGTAAATTACTTGGAACTTACATGATTTCAGTAGCTAGTAATAAGAGAAATATGATAATACCATATATTACATCTAATCAAAGAAAACAATTAAGAGGAACGGGAATACTTAAATTAACTCCAAAGCAAAAACAAGATGGAGGTTTTTTAGGTATGCTTGTGGCAAGCCTTGGAATACCTTTGATTACATCTTTGTTAAGCGGTAAGGGACAAGACCAGGGCATACAGATAGATTCACAAAGAAGGCCTTACCGACGAATTCCCTTGGTTTTAAAAACTTCAGGGACGTATTTAGTAGAAATAATTTACCAAAAAAACAAAGTTAAATAAGGGGTGAGGAATAATCAATTTAGATGACTCTGTTGGGTCTGGAACACATTGGGTATTTTATATTGATAAAATATATTTTGATCCATTTGGATTTCCTCCACCGAAAGAAGTAATCAGGTATATACCAAATGTAAAGAACAGCAATGTTCAATATCAGAACAAAACGAGTGTATTGTGCGGATATTATTGTTTATTTTTCATAAAAATGTTACAAAATGATTTGTTGTATAAGATATTAAAACCTAATAACCAAGGAGAAAACGAGCAAGTAATAATAAATTATTTCCGTTAATCGGGGTTGTTGTTATTGTTTAAAATTTTTGAAAAATATTTTTCAGAAAAAAAAAAAAAAAAAAAAAAAAATTAATTTTTTGAAAAAGTGTGTCAAACACGGCATTTCTTATACTACTCGTGAGAAAAAATGTTGAGAAATATAGAGTCCCCTACCACATTGTAGATTGAAATGATTTATCGTAATTCACCATGTTTCTCTTTCCAGACACCCGACTGAAACAAATTATGACGTCATTAATATTGCGGTTAAAGAGAAAAATAAGAATGGCAGAAAATATATGACTTCTGAATAATTACAGGTGACAAAACAACGTCTTTGAAAACTTTGTTCTGATTGTAAACATGATATATTTAGTGAACGTAATGTTTACTATAGCAGATAAAACACTTCTCTGAAAAATAAGAGGGAATTGATTATGCTTAAAAAGAAAAAAAATATCTATAAATATCAGAAAATGACGCAAATTAGTAAATAATAACATTAAGTGAGCAAATTTCTGTTAAATGGCGCAGTATGCTCGATTAAAAATAGAAATAATCTGATACTCTATCATTTCCATAGAGGAATGCCATAATTATATATATATATATCTGTATACCCTTGTTATCTGTATGAGTGTGTCAAATCAGCTTAAAGCCCCGGCAATTTGGTCAGAACGCAAAATCAAAAGAAAAAAAATTGTTACATGGTGCAATCTTAAGAATGCTGTATTTAATGATATAACAGCGTAAAACGTAAACTTTTATAAAGTGCAGATTCTCCTGTGAAAATTGATATATCCAGTTAATACATACTTCCCCGTAAACCTGTGTTAAAGACGTCTACGAAAGGAATCATCAGAAGATTAGTCCAGCGTACTAGGTGGTCTATGATGGCATCGCCGAACAATATATTTACGTTGTATATAAGGAAATTTATAGGACTTAAACCTACAACTTGAGTCCTTCTGATGAACAAGATTTGGCCACTAATCACATCCCTGAAGTTTGTATTTTCAAAGTTTGCATATTCGATCAGCAAGATTATGATTGATTCTTTAATTGCATATACAATCACATTAAGCTTGTTCATAGATGATTTAATGTCTTTGTCATGTACCATTACTAATTATTGTATGGTGAAACTTCATGTCTTACTGATATTTTACCCTGTGTGAAACAATATTGCGACAAAGTATATGCAAACTCTGAAAAAAAATATTCCTACACAAATTAAAATCCAACAATTACAACTTATGTTGTTAGTAGTGTCAGATGATTTCTTTACTCTTTATACCTATATGCATAATAACCTAACGAATGAATCAATGTCAGTTGAGCATTTTCTCTTTTCTATATTGCTATTTTTTTCATGTGAACCTGTGAATTAGTTTGTCAAACCCTCTCCTTACTGAACAACATTGATGTCCGGTTATGGAATGCACTTTTTCGAGATATAATAAGTAATCCGTGAGAACTATTTCTGTTTAGCTTGTCGCAGATATTTTTCGCATGATTTAGTAAACGTTTTACACAGTCAGCTGTGGTAACTATATCAATAATAATTCAGGCATTCTTAATGATGTTTTCAAATACGGACCATCACCTGTTGCTCGAATATTTGATATTTTTT
The DNA here is from genome assembly GCF_021730395.1 of Mercenaria mercenaria. Classification (NCBI taxonomy): domain Eukaryota; kingdom Metazoa; phylum Mollusca; class Bivalvia; order Venerida; family Veneridae; genus Mercenaria; species Mercenaria mercenaria. Next base: position 52,931 of record NW_026463047.1, on the reverse strand, counting down.
TGCCAGGGAGGTGCAGTTTTTAAATGTAGACTGCAAAACTGCATCGCTTGGGATTGACATACATGTATCTCCATATTTAAAATATTTACATTGTCATTTGGAAATTTCATCTAAGGAAAAGAAGTTTAAGCTCTCCAGATACGAGATACTTTTTACAAAATATTATAGCCTCATGCATATAAACATAAAAGAAACATATTCAATAAAGAATGATTTTTCCAAACAAAGGAAACCTAATAAAAATACAAAAGATCTTGAAAAATAGATGTTATGCATCATTACTCGGCAAGAAAAATACTACATTTTTTTTGTACTTCTAATACTGCATATGAAAGTCATAAAGGGAGGTAATAAAACAAAGTATTAAATAATGCATTCTTCCAAGTAAATAAATATTCCAACTTTTGACAAATACTACAGAAAACAAATACTGAAAATAGGAGTTAATTATATATTTTACGATCAAAACAAGAAAATATATCAGCCAAAATGTAAAGAAAGGCAGTACGAGCCTTTTGATATTACATATATGTGCTGAATGTGTTTTGTTTGTTTATTGTTTTTATTTGACAGTAATTCGGCTATATTAAGAGAGCAATCACTAAAGGTTTTGTTTAAAACTGATTGCTGAAATGTAACGACAAACCTGCTGATAAACAGACCCACTTTGAGGGTGACCCTTGCATACTCCTACATTGTAAATGATTTCTAGGGCATTATGAAAAGTGAATAATTTTATATTTACCATGGTCCAAATTTCTTTGCCGAACTTCTAACATAAGAAAATAGGTGAGTAGCTCAGGGTTAAGAATATTAAAGATGAGTACTGTGTACTAGATACGTTGTTTTGTTGTTGGGGAATAGCAAAAAGTCAGTTTATGGTTTTTGATGTTTATTAATATAATTATATCCAGAATAAAATTTAAGATGTTGTCAGGTCAAAAGATTCTAGAAAACTGATACAGAAATACAGAGGTACAGAAATATAATTGTTTAAGCAATTACAAAGTCAGCATTCAATGACATATCAAAGAAACAAACATATTGAATCAAAAGATTTTACAGTAAGGTGTTAATGATACATGTCAATCAACATGGAAAATAAGAGACCTTGAAGAACTTTTATAAACTGAATTGAGAGATTTGGTAACAAGGTTCTAAAGACAAATGTCAATCACTTTGGCCTTCCTTAAGTCTTTGAAGTTTGAGACCACCCAAAATTCTAGAAAATATACAAAATGTACATGTAAAAAATATAGATGTGAATATCACATATATAACAACTGAAATCAGTGTCAAAAGTTATAAACATTGTCCAAATACCTATGCTCTACCTTCATAAACAAAGTACGTCATTTAGTTATAATTAAGACAATTCAAGATGAATATTGAAATGTATATAAAACATTATACTTGTGGTCCAAATTTCTTTGCGACTGCTTCAAAAAACAAATGTAAAGCACCATATAAGGGATCATATTGACTAGTGTTTCATATGCTATCGATTATCAAATCGAATCGGAAGAATACAATCGGTTAGTTATTAATCGAAACACTCATATATATTATTCATGGTATTGTTAAATTAGTCTCACTGTGCACCGTCTACATTCCAGAACAATAATGAAAATACATTGTTTTTCAATTGATTTCAATTGAAATGTATACATGTAATGACATGGATAACATTCAGAACAACAGGATTCAACAATTTTCTGAAAAATTGTATATTTCGAACTGACAATTTTCTTCAAACTTTATATATTGATATCATTAACTCAGAATAATGATTATAATGGAAATATGAAATAAAATGTATTGGTCACCATTCTTGTTTTAGAGCTTTTTTTCCATTTAAGAATAGCCAGAATCAGCAAAATACCTTAAAAAAAAATAAAAAAAATAAAAACATCTCGAAGCGGAGATATTTCCAAAACAAGAACAGTCATTTGTGAATTTTATTTCGTACTTCTATTTTCTATGCATCCCCCTCCCCTCAACCCCCACAGCAAAAGAAACTATCCAATTTTATAACTGGGATATTTTTTATTTAAAAACTTTAATTTATAAGTCATTTGTGTTTTCCATATCATATTACACTCAAAGAACTTCACGTGTAAGATTAAAAAAAAAAACAAAAAAAAAAAAAACAATCAACCGTGAAGTCAGTAGTCCCACAATAGCCGTTTTGCACGAAATTCACGTGCGCCTGTAATTAAAAAAATTTTTGTGTGAAATGTTATTGTCTTTGGAAATATTGATAATTGGCTAACGCGAAAAACAGCATAAAGTTTAAAAATATTGTTGGTTGCACCGCACGACTGAATCAAATTTAGCGCGAGCGCCAAATTGGGATATTATAATGCAACTAATGCGCAGAAGATATAGCCTTTCAAACGGCTATTTGGGACTACTGACTTCACGGTTGATTGATTTTTAAGAATTTATCACGTGACGATCTTCAAGTGTAATTTTCACATGAAGAAACAATTCAAATTTGCATTTTTTTTTATTTCAAAATATACCAGTTCTACATCTGGATAGTTTCTTTTGCTGTTCAGTATATATCTATTTCTGCTTGTAAAAACTACCGAGTCAACCACACCACGAGTGACCTGCAGATCTCGATATCCAAAAAAATAGTCATAACATAAGCAGCCTATTCATGTTAAAGATCAACGCGGTACACTGAAGATTAAGAATTTTGATTGACAGGTAGATTCGGTTACATCGGGATGTGATTTCACACTGTGTATTCGAAATATTAGGAGTCTTATGAATTTCTTTCGCCAGTTAGGGTCATTGGATTAACAGGCTGTTTTAACTTTTATAAATTATAAGGGTAAGAAAATTTTGTTTCTGTAATATTTTGATACGTTTATTTGACTTATGAAGTATCAGAATAGTTTTATCCTCAGGGCAGAAGACTATGCAGTGAAAAAATGATTGAAACAAAAATTAATAATTGTTTGAGAAATAATGATTGTCAATTACAATGTAACAAATTTACGATTGTAACATATTCTCAATTGACAGAATGACATCATCTTGCGATCAGTCAGGTCGTTGATTCTAACTATCTTTTGCGATGTGTGACCAATTTATTTAAACAAGAATATAATTACATTTCCTCTCGATTTTTCTCACATTTTGTCGGTAAGCAATTGCTTCACATGCAATCCGAACTCACAGGAACAGAAAAGTATCCAAGTTAAAGGTAATTTAATGCAAACGAGTGCGCTTCCTTCATGATTGAGACTAGTGGGATAATTTTAACAATCTTGACAGAAGACCATTAGATGATGTTGCATACAAAATATAAAAGACCTCTAACCTGTGGTTAGATTTTTTAAAAGTTTTATTTCTTTTGGTTGTCATGGCAGCCATAGTTTTATATGGAATCCAATTCTTTGAAAATGATGTAAAGAAGACAAACCAAGAAACATCCTTGTGAGGTTTCATTAAATTGGCCTAGTGGTTATGGAGATGTTGTTTAAAGGAAAGAAGGAAACTGTGGCTTGACGCTGGAAATAAGACAGTTTAATTCCGGTATCCCATTACAAAGCCTTTTAAATTCTAAACAAAATAAATAAACACAGCTTATTCTTATGTGTTTCCCTAACTAATAATCAGTCAGTAACTATGTTTTTAAAGCCTTCTTAGGAAATGTAGCAATAGTTGTCTGATATCTAAAAAAATTTCTAGATTTGTTGAGGTCTGTTCCTTTATTTCGCTGATTCAATTCTTTCTTTATTATAGAAAATTTCAGCTTCTTCGTTAGAGATGAGGAGCTGCTAGTCTTCTTCTTAATATATCTTTACCGTTGTCCATGAACGTCTCTTATAAAATTTCCACATTCAAATTTTGTTCTGCCTTTCCTCCTGAAGTGAAGTTTCAACACCAGATTATTCTTCTATATTCTATGTTGTTTTCAATCCCTTGCCTTTACACCCTTAAAGAATTAACAAATATTTTATAGTTTTCATGTAAACATATTATAATAAAGTATTTAATAATCCATAAACAAGCTGCATTTTAGGACTGTCTGTGAAAAAACACAAGCAAATGAAACACTATCATTACAAAGCCAGGAATAATTTGTATACTTTTTTCTTATTGACTCTCTTTAAATATATATTAGAGAGAGAGAGAGAGAGAGAGAGAGAGAGAGATTTTCATTATTTGTACCCGTTTTAGCTGTGTGGACTGAAGAATGAAGAACATAAGGTTTCTGGTGTAAAGGAAACACCTAAAATGGGCAGAAGAGGGACTAGACCACAATCCTCCTGTTAGCAAAGCAAATGCTGTACATACATATACGAAGTCTAATGTTCTAACAGTAAAAAAGGAAACTAGCACTGGAATGTATTACACATACATGAACAAACAAACAAATGAGGGCAGCAATTGAAAACTGGCCTACAACTGAGGCCAGTGTGTGAGGAAACACACAAATCTGAGACAATTTATTGTTGATAAAGATATTTTGCAAGTTTGTATTACATCAAATCATAAATGAAGTGGTCTTAACTCTGGAATCCATGATGGGATCTGGTCAGTTTTCGAAAGTAACCGAGATATTATGCCAATTTAAGTTGTGTGCAGCTTGATTAGAGCTGATTGTAAAATGTGGTCTCCATCGTGTTAACTGGCCAAAAATAGCAAATTATGACCCTTTAAAGTAATTACTTGCTAGTTACTGAGGGATAACTTTGAAAATCATAACATTTTCAAAACTTTAACTATCATATTTCAATAAAAACTGGTGTTTCCTCACTGTAAAATTCTAAAACAAGTATGTTTTCTGCTATAAAATGCAGAACCTAAGAACTCAGACTTTGATCCATAAGAGACATTTTTTCTTCTTCCAATATTGTACAGACACCTAAACTGGTGTATCCTCATTCAATTTTTAAATTGCAGGTAGAGGTAAAAAACTTGTGATTTCCTGGTCAAATTTGTTGAAATAAGCTGCTAAGATTTGATAATTCACAGATATCACCTCAATCAAAATTATAAGTGATTCAGAGGTTATTTTTCTGTTATTGTTGCTAAAGTACTACAAGGGGAAGGGGTAAATGATACAATATTTGAATCATTGATATTCAATATTTGTCCAACAATATTACTATGTCCGTTTCATTTTATCTTCCTCAACAGGTTGATATGTCATTTTTTCGAGGCAATATTAAACAAACAGCGAAATCCATAGATTTACAGCCAAAGCATACCTGCTGATTCTGTTATCTTCTGTATTTTCGGGTTTTTCCGACCTTATGTTATATTGATAGAAGTTGAGAAAGTGAACTCGAAGCAAGCAAAATACCAGAAAGAAATCAAGCACTGTATTTAACATTTCAATTATGATTTAATAGATATTGTATTTACCTATCAATATGTTTTTATGATATATAATATTGTAAAATGACTCAGATGGCCGCCGCCATAGTGCTTTAGTTTTTCATACATAGCAGTGTGTCCCTGTATTTAGGGACCACCTGCTTAGCCTGTTTGATACACGTAGAACCATGTCTTAACACAAGTTGGCAAGCATCTTTATCCAACAGGCTCTGACAGAAACAACTTACGAATCAGGCAGACCCGTAAACACTTTTGTCGCAATTGTCAAAAGCTTGTCTGCATAATCATCCAACGACTCGCCATCCCTCTGGCAAGCCTATTGAAACTGTATTTGAGCTGCTGCCGGCAACTCTTATTTGTTTCAAGCTTACTGCGTAAACTCTTATACTAGATCACCTCACCACTACCGTGTATTATTACATAAAAGTCCATGGCCTTGTCAATAGTGACCCACAGAAGCCATCATTTTTTTTTCAACATTAGGCCATCAGCATGCCTCATCATATCTGGTAAACTTCTGTTCAAAAGCTTCCCAGCTGCCGTTACCGGCGAAGGTCAGATGTTCAGGCAAGGAAATAATCGTTTTTCTTGTCAACATACTATAGTCGTCTCCTACCTCCATACCGGGTGATTGCCTACAAGCATTTGCCCTACAATCACCCCCATAAGGTGCTAATTTAACCAAGATCGAACCTTAACTTCATTCTTTGTATCGATACCTTACTCCTGCCTGCCAGTATTATAGGTAGAAAGAAATCCAGCCGGAGTTTTGAACAATGACTTAATTTTCCTAGAAGCTACTGCAGGCATACATGCCCTGGAGGCACCGTGGCTAGTAAGAACATTTACCTAGTACAAGCACCTTTGGCCTTAAATTACATGACAACGTACTGGATTCATTCTAAGATTCAGCCTCGTTATCACTGTCATGATGTATCCATAATTTATTCCGGGTAAGATAAATTTTATCAAACTCAGACTCCCTAAATGTTTCACGACACAACACAGACACAGTTTCCGATGTTAGTTTCAAAGTCGCTTCCCGAACGGACAAAAGTGACTTGGCAATTTTTTTTTCATAAATGCCCGGTTGCGTCATCAATTGCTCAAGGGTCGCAAGAATAATTGGAACCACCTTTTCACTAACCCCAGATGTAACTAATTTACCTTCTGGTCACCATTGTTGTTACATCGTCAATAAAAATCAATGACAAAATGTTCTATAATTTCAATTCTGCAATAATGTTAAAAAAAAAAAAAAAAACCTTTTAAGGACATGAGAAAGACCACCGAAGGAAACTACAATGCCGTCTATACGGATTTCCGATGTCGCATTTGCAGACAGCTACCCACGATATTCGAATAATTTTTCAATTATACGACAAATTACACTTGAATTAGTGTCTTAGACCAATAACGTAATCTTCTGAACACAATAAGGTCTCACCTGGTCCCTTATCAAACACTAATCACAAACGTTTTTAGACTGGCAAAGTCTAAAACAATTGGTTTGTTACCCATTTATTTTTTGATAAAAAATGGGATCTAAACTACCACTGCCACCAATAGTGTACTTGGTGGATATTAAGTATAGTCCAGAACCACTTGCTTAAAGCTGATGAAGTTGATCAATAGACAGGATTACATCGGTTAGGCTATTCTCCCGTAGACCGGACTAGATCGTTCGCAGGTACTACTTACATATTAAACATGCCTTGTGTTGTTGAATGTTGAAAATTGCGATCGGTGAGCTATTAAATGAGAAAATCATTTTCTTTTTCAGAGACGTTTAGAAAAATTGAACCTGACATTACCTATTTGTGCTCAAATGTGGAAAAAAGTAAACAAAATGAGAGTTAGGACAACAAAAACTTCATCAAAGTGTGTCTTAAAACTATTCCTTATCTTAACTTTTGCTGTGTTTGTACCTATAATGTTACCGTCGCTAAGGAAAGGAAACACTCGAATCGTGGATAAGAGATCAACCATGCAAGATGTTATGAAAGATATTAAGCTGGAACTAAAAAAGCCTTTGTTTGTGCCAATTAAAACGAAAGAAATGCAGAATAAAGTGTTTTCTATTGCAAAATTTCCATTTCTTAATTTCACTTCTTTTAGTTTGGAACCACTGACAGATTGCACAAACTTGCAGCTGATAGCATTAATCCATTCTTCACCCTATCACTTTGAACGTCGTGAAACGATACGGCGAACATGGACAAACCAATCTTACTTTTCAGTGTTTGGACCTGTTAAAAGAATTTTTCTTTTCGGGACTGTCGATAATGATAAATTGCAAAAAGCTATTTCAACTGAACATCATATTTATGGTGATATTCTGCAAGGCAATTTCATAGATAATTACTACAATTTATCGTTTAATACTATGACTGGATTAAAATGGATTATAAACAGATGTGATAATGTTCAAACTGTGATGAAAGTTGATGATGATATTGTTATTGATATGTTTAGATTTCTCAACAATACAGTTTTATCTTTAGTTCACAAATCAAGACAGGTTTTCTGCCGTTACAGCAGAGGTAAAATATTTCGAAACTCTAAGTCCAAATGGTATTTACCTGACAGCATATTTGCAGGAGAAACAAAATACCCTAGTTACTGTGAAGGTAAACTTGTTTTAATGACGTTTGATATCATACCGTCTTTGTATAGTGTTGCGTTGAATACGCCATATTTTTTCATAGAAGACGTGTTCATGTATGGTTTAGTAATAAACAAAATAGAAGGAGTATCATTTCTACAATTAAAATGGGGTTCTGATATGATGCTTAATGGTTCTGCGGCAAGGACATGTCTTATGAAAAAGAAACACAATTGCAGCGTTTACGTAGCAGGCGTTTCGTCCGATGAAGAAATGGAAGAATTGTGGTTTCTCTTTAGACAAAAATTCATGTTAAATCACCTCTTTAATTAAGCATTTTATATGTACGCATGATCAATTTTATACTGAATTTCAATTCCAAACACTTTCAAATACATTAAAAGGAACATTTGAATATCTGTAACGTTGAAATTTAGTTTTAGAATAGTATTGACATGTTTTTTTGTGAATTGTGATGAAAGTACTAAGTCAGTTCATTTACAATAACTCGTTTTAAGAATTTCGCATGGGTTTTGAAAGCTCTTCTGAAACATTTCTTTACAAATCATAAATAGTTATGCTCCGTTTTGGAAAATGAATTATAGAGGATAATAGTTTACTAAAATGCTAGCAAAAGGACTAGAAAAGGCATTATAGTTATTTACTGATGGAATTTTCCGTGCAATATCTATTGTAAACTTCCCTGAGACGGTATTTAAACTCGTTTCATTAATGATTGTTCGTGTGATCGTGCAATCAAATGATATCTAAACGGGAAACAAGAATCCAGAATCGTTCAGTCTATAAAAAGCTTGATAGGAGTTCCCAATAAGTGGATTGTTCACCAAAGAATAACAGTCTCCAATGCCGCAGTCTATTTTTAACATTGAAATATATTTTTCTTTAGAATCATTAAAATGTAATGTGCTCATGTAAATAACTGTTTGATGCTATTTGCCATTCAGGTATTGATTAGTCTTAAATATTCAATGAGAATTGATTATTTATCAGAAAAAATATCCTTGATTCCAACCTCAAGATAGATTATACCTATACACTTTGACCTGATACATGTAGTTCTTGAAAAAAATGTGATTAGATATACATGTTTCGCTCTATGGAAAGCCATACACGCCAAAATAATATAATGTAAGTCTATGAGAAAATAATTGGTAGTATCGAATCTATAGTAGAGCTTAAACATTAAAAAGTCTCCCCTGTTGTTATATTTTCTTGTCATCATGGAATCTATTCAATAAATGTGGAATAGAATTCCGCATAAGGCGGTGCTATGGGGCGTGAAAGGTTTGCACATTCCATTACCTCTTATGAACAGATTCAATATAACCGAATCTGCTATAATTCTGCTTGTTTGATTTCTAAGCATCCAAAGGATCTTTTCACAGATTTTATTATCTATCAACACAGCAACAATAAAGTGCCGTGTGGACGCTGTTAAAAGTCTCTCTGTACTTGGATTCAGTGTTGTTATACATTTTCTGGTCCTTTGGGATCAAATAGATGTGTAATAGAGTCCCGCTTAAGCCGGTGCTAAGGAGCATAAGATGTGTTTCGCATTTTATTACCTATTGTCGTTAAACAGATTTCGTTTTGTCGGAAGACAAAGCAGGTGATGATAATGGTCACAAATCTATCGTAGATGATGCTAAAAGACGTTTTCAAAAATGTTTGCCTCTTATTTAATGTGTGCCTAAGCTTTTGGAATAAAAGGAATATGTTTATCTGTGTAATGTCAGAGAATGATCAAGATTGAGAGATTTTATTTCTACTTCTTACGGAAAGAATCATATTTCAGCTTTGAAACAAGAGCCAATGCAGGTCGTGGTATGTAAATCGACAGAGGTGACCTTAGTTAACTCTCCATATCTTACTTAAATCAAACATCTCTTGATGAAACTTTGTAAAAACATTTTGTATTTGATTATGTTTGACAACAGCACTGAAAATTGGAAAATATGATACAAACATTTTTTTTTAAGTACAGGGACCCTACCGTGAATGAGGTAACTGTATACCTGGGATTAAGGTAATGTTTGTCCGTTCCGGAAGTCAGGTACACAAGCAAGAAAGTGATTATTTTTTTCAAAATTGATTTTTTACTGCATTTCAAGTGTTTTATTATACATCTTGACAAAATTTGCTACATTTTATGTGTATTGAAAAAAAGTTTCACTAAACGAATTTCTCCCGCCATGCAAACCATCCAAACAGGTTGTCATCTCATTCGCAGGAAAATTATCTGGATAAAGTACCATGATACCTTTGTATTTCATTCGACATTTTGGTGGATCTAAGAGAGTTCTTATAAAAATATGATTAGATATACATGTTTATACTTATGGAAGGCCTAACACGCCAGAATATCTTATTTGATGTCTATGGGAAAACAAATGGTGATCTATTAACTGCAAGAAGAAACATAATTTTAAGATATATATGTTTTTTGCAAGCGTATGACGTCGTCACAGTTGCTCTTGTGTAATGCCTGTAGTTGTAGACAAGGGTGTTTCCTTTTACGTCGGTGCCGTTGTGCGTAAAATAAAACACAGTGATAAATTACACATGTGTAAAAATACTGAAGTGAGTTTCTAGTGTGTTAAGACTGTAGCGGTAGGCAAGTGTGTTTAAGTAAATGTCGCTTTCCGTCGTGTGTGTAAAACACAGTGGTGAATTACACGTGTGTGCAAAAACTGAAGTGAGTTTCGCGTCTGTAACGACTGTAGTGGTAGATAGGTGTGTTTCTCTTGACGTCGTGTTTCAGATTAATCACGTGACACTGTAGTGACTTTCAGGTGAAATCCCATTTCTTTTCGAAATTGGAAACATTATATTTTCGACCCCAAGATACTTTTACTTTTGACAATGTAGCCACAGGATGCATTTATTTTAGTCTACGACTTCTAGAAAGCAGTGTAGATACTTGCACGTGGTATGTCACATGTAGAGACATTCCGTTTCAAACAAGTATGTGTGCGTGTGTTTGTGTGGGTGTGGGTTTGCAGTGTGACTGTCTGCGTGCTGTGGGTTTCGTTTTCAGGAGGCCGCATTTTTGGAACATGGCATTACCTGTTTGATATTTGTCCTTGTTTGTTTACCTCCACCACTGACATGAATTTAAAAAAAAACAGTTAACGTGCAATTCGGCAGTTACTAAAGAGAATTCACATTAGATGCATGTGCACCACTAGCCTGAAGTGATATCCATTTGTATAACGATTTGTGAAGATCAATCAACGGGTTACTTTGAAACAGTAAAACACTTATTTCTTAACATTTCCGAAGGAAAACTCTGCTTTACCCTAGTCAGGGGGAAAAAAACTTTATGTCAGTAAATAGCATGTGCTAACTAATATTTGTTGGCTCTAGATAAAATGCTTTTTTTTTCAATTTCACACGAAATGACTTCTGATACAGTTTTCTGTTGCATACACCTAAGAATTGATCCATACGCATAAAATCTAACAAGAATTCGTAAATTTTCTCTACCTTACTCAACCTAAGCCAACCTTCTAAGTACCTACTGATTCAAGCTAAGAACATCACAAATATCTCAGTATCACGGGGGCATTCAGACCTATTTTTTTTCTTATAGCCATTGTCAGTAAGCTCGATCTGACGTGCCAAAGCGGCTTTTAGTTTATAATAACCCTTCCCATATTCTAACAGAAGCTTAACGAAGATCTCTCTCGCCGTACCTTTTGAAAGGAATAGTAAGTTAGGACTATATCTCTTTGTCCCAATCCTGTGCTACAGCGTACATTTCGTACACATTCAAGTACGTATCGATGGAATCAATTTTCTGATCAAAAGGGGACATCTTAACCTTGACCTTTTTCTTACGCATTGTTCTTAAGTATCTCTTAAACTTAAGTGCTGTCTCTAACTTCTTACACTCTGCTTCCTCCTTCTGTTTTTCAAACTTTTTAGCTAACGTTTACTTCTGCTTTTCCATTTCTAACTTATCCTTTTCTAACTGTACTGCTGACTTAAGTTTAAATTCCCTCTTTCTTCTACAACCTAAATTCTAACTTTTCCTTCTCAGGGTCTTTGTCGTTCATATTCTATCTTTTTCTTCTGCAATCTAGCCTCAAACTCTAATCCTTCCTTCTCAGCATCTTCTCTTATTTTTCTGCCTCTAATCTACTATGTCGGTCATCACATTCAGTAGCTTTTCTCCTTCATAGCCTTACTCCTGTCCTCCCTTTGTTAACTCCCCTACACTAATCATATTTAAATGATTACACTTTATAAATAGTGTACAACACTACAATACAACAGCTACTGTAACAACCTGAGCCACTAGTTAAACAATCTTGAGGGAATACTAGACTACACTAGTTGAAACTAAAGTTCTACAGATACATCTTTACTCTATGCATATACTACACAAACTTCCTAACTAAAATAATAATACACTCAGTTTCGCATTATTACTATGTGTCAAAGTTGTAAAGGCAACAATAAACAGTGTACAGTGAGAATAGGCTGTAACAATATCCTAGCCTTACCAAGTAATGTTCAACTGTAAGTAGCGTTGACACTTTAGTGTTATAAAAAATATAAACCAAAGTACTTCATCCTGTGATAAAGTGGAGGTATAACACAATTGTGTAGCACTAGAATATAAGTGTAGGTTAAAAGTATATGCAAGTAAACAAGCTTGCTTACACACACAAATTAAAATACTGTATCTAGTATGTATACAGTTCACTTAAAGATAATACGATCACAGAGAAGTAGGGCGATTCACAAGTAAGAGTGAGTAAGAGTAGGATAACTATCCTTGTCAAGGGCGGTCACTCTCAGCACAGATATATGGTTGTCTCATTATAGTGTGACAGAAAATAAACCCAGAGGAAAATAAAAAAAAAAACAGACACCAAATTCAAAGTGTCTTGTGCAGCTGCCTATCTGTCAGTGACCAATGAAGTTGGTTATCCGAAGCTATGTCTTGTCTTGTCGGAGGTAAATCGTCAGTCTGAAAAATGGATAAACCTATTATATTTGTAACAACAATAGAACAAAACAAGAGGAATCTTTACACATACTATTGCTGCAGTTTAATAAGTGTTAATAATGTTCGGATAGCTACTGAGTCTGGCCGACCATCTCTCTTCTGGCACCAATGTGACAGGATGGACGAACATTAGACAGAAACTACCTGAACAACTTAAAGATGTATATGGTGAATATTTTATCTCATAAATCCTGATAAAAATATTTTAGGTGCTTTATATAAATATAAATATGCATATTCAAAGAATACATATAGCAGGTATTATGTCGCGTTCACCTAAAAAATAGAAATTAAAATATTTATAAAATTATAAAAACTGGAAGGTTTTTTTTATCGGCGGACGATGTCAAAGTTTTTCGAAAATTCAAACACGCATCTCAGGAAACCACGTGATCCGCTTATTAATTAGGTACACAAACGTCAAAAAGGGCGGATGAACCGTTACGCAAACGGAAGAGAAAGTCATTTTTGACTGATTCTGCCAAGAAAAGACGCAAACAAGCCTATATGCTATCGTTTGATAAGTCTAGAGTTCATACTGGAAAGGAGTTTCCACGATGGCGTCAACTGAAGACGGAGCTTGGTGTGAAAACAGACGCAAAACTTGCCAAGGTTTTGCTCGACAGGTGAAGTGTAATTTTCAATTTGACGTGATTTCTGCGTTTGTATTATAAAACCAGTCATGTTTCATCAAGTTAATATAGCTCCTGTGCTTTTTATCAGTAATGTGAATAGGAATTCGAACACGTAAGTACTTTGTTCATATTTATGTAAAACGACTGTTTCGTCCCAATAAATTTCGTACTTACTAAACTCAAAACGTATCGGCAGCGATTCGGTTGAATCATAGTTTGAACTAAAAGTAATATAACGGGTAATCAAACAATGGAAACGCTCTACTCTACAAAAACGCCGTAGGCTTGATTGAACTTGTTATGTGATTGTATTGAAAATGCAAGTCAAAATAACTCGACATTCAGATTGTTTCATTTTGTGACAGGCAGTCTAAATGTCAAATCTTTGAAGGACCAAAATAATGGAGGATAAATTACAGTACAGGGTCATGTAAAGTTATTGGTATTATCGCTTGCGCATATTGGCGAGTTTACAGGAGACTACACGGTAAACATAATCGTGTACAGTATTATTTTTTAAATAACTATCAAATGTGAAGTTTATCTGAGTAACACACATAAGAGCCAAGTCATGAGAAAACCAACATTGTGCGTTCGCGATCAGCATGGCTTCAAACCAGTCTGGTCAGGATCTATGCTGTTTGCTTTCAAAGCCTATTGCAATTACAGAAACTGTTAGCAGGCAGTTTGGATCTGCACAGGCTGGTCTGGATCCATGCTGGTCGCAAAGCCACTATGTCGGTTTTTCATGGCACGACTCATTTAATTTTTTTAACAAGTTACATTTTTTTCTTTTACTCAAATCATAGGGCCGGGCCTTTAAAATTAAAAAAAAAACATGTACATGTAAATAAGGAATTGTATTGTCATTGTTTTATGAAAATGTCATATCTTTACTGGAAAAAAAATCACTTAGTAATGATATTTATATTCTAAAAAAAAACATTCTAAAAGTAGAAAAGATTAGTGGTATGTATGTTGAGACCATTGTTACAGAAAATAAAATCTTTTAAGAAGTGCTGAAATATATTACTGTATTAGTAGTGAAATCTAAGAGTTCCTCAATAAAAAAACGTATCTATTTGTAAAAAAAATAGTTTTCTTTCAAAGATGCTAAAAAACTGACACAGCTAATAGTATAAAGTATTGTTATTTTTCAGAGATCAACCAGAAATGTCTGGCATAGAATCATTTCATTCTGAGGAAAGCTGTCCATGGTAAGGACCAAATAATTTATATGTTTCAGATGGCTGGCTTCAAGGTCAATCGCACTTGGGGGTCAAAGGTCATACCTGAAGCCTGTGAAGGATTTTGAAAAAACTTGACACAAATATTCACCAAATGTAAACAACAACGATTGTTGAGTCTATGTCACTTTTAGATGTCAAAGGTTACACCTAGTGTACATTGCTCCCAATTGCAATGATCGTGTTGTCATATAAATAACTAAAGGTAATTTGGCCCCATACTTGCAATAAATTTTCGAATAGTTGAGCATGCTTTCAAGATCCAGTTTTTGTCATACCCAATAATGTTACAAGATAAGCACATGTATGTAAATTTGAACTTTTTGTATAGAGATAAAAGTTTGTTGTAACTTTGGATGATATTCCAACATTCTGAATGATATTTTTTATTTCATAGGACTGCTGAGATAAAAGTACAACGGTGAAAACTAAAGCTGGGCATACAGAAGAAAAGAAAAGACTGTCATCATCTTTTGCAGACCCTTTTGCGTAAGTTTCTTATGTAGTTATATTTTTCTGTGCCCCCCTCCCCCATGAGTGGTGGAGGCATATAGATTTGCTCTTGTCCGTCCGTGCGTCCGTCTGTCTGTGCATACGTCCGAAGTTCGTGACAGGCCTAGCTCAAATAGTATTTGATATAAATCGATGACACCTTGCAGGAGTCTTTATCATGATATGAACTTGCACACCTTCTCTTTTTCGTCTGGCTCCGCCCCAAACAGTTTTACAGTTATGTCCCCTGAAATAGTCAAAAATGCACATTTTCACCTTGTGACAGGCCTAGCTCAAAAAGTATTTGATATAGATTCATGAAACCTTGCATGAGTCTTTATCATGATATGAACTTGTGCACCTCCTAATTTTTGTCTGGCTCTGCTCCCTATTTTTAGAGCTATGGCCCCTTTTATAGTCAAACATGCACATTTTCACCTTGTGACACGCCTAGCTCAAAACGTATTTGATATAGATTCATGAAACCTTGCATGAGTGTTATCATGATATGAACTTGCGTACCTCCATTATTCATCTGGGTCCGTCCCTATTTCTAGAGTTATTGCCCCTGAAATAGCTAAAAACGCACATTTTCACCTTGTGATTCGCCTTGCTCAAAAAGCATTTGATATAAATTGTTGAAACCTTGCATGAGTCTTTATCATGATATGAACTTACGCACCTCATATCTTTCCTCTGGGTCCACCCCCTATTTCCAAATTTATGGCCCCTGAAATAGTCAAATAATGCACATTTCCACTTAATTATGTGCCTCACTCAAAAAGTATTTATGTACATTCATGAAACATTGCTTCAGTCTTTATCATAATGTGACCTTGCACAATTGGCATTCGCGATAATTTTAGCGTTTATTACAGAGTCATGGCCCTTGGAATAGCCAAAATAGTGGATTTTTTTTTGTGATGCTCATACCTCAAAAAGTATATGGTATAGAATAATGAATCCGTTTCGTATTTGTTTAGAGGCTATACCCCATTAAGACTGCAAACATTTTAATTATTTCCCCTAATTTGTGACAAATATACCAGTGGGGGGCACATCCTGTGTCCTACAGACACATTCTAGTTTGTTTATAATTATGAATGCAGCACTACAAGACTAGAGGAAAGCTATCATACTGGAAGAAGTTCAGACCTGTTTGAAATTACATTGCAAGAGGCCAGTTTCAAGACTCTTCAGAAATATTCAACAAGCAATAAGTTGCTTACATATTGAGACTGGTTTCTAGCAATGGCAGATCGTAACTTGGGTCTGCTTGTGCAAGACCATTATCAGTCATTTTGATTCCACACCACAAGTGGTGGAAGGTTAATGGGAATGGTCCCGGTCATTCGATATGTCAGTCTGCAACATTTTGTGTCCGTCTGTATCACCTAAAGCCTATGAAGGATTTTCATGAAACTTAGGTCAAACTATCACCTCATCAATACGAAGTGGAGAACCTATGAGTTAGTCACATTTCAGATTAGAGGTTTGAGACTTCCATTTCGTGTACGCTCTATAGCGCCTTAACCCCTTGGAGGACAATCATGAAACTTTGATCAAATGATCAACTCTCCAAGACAGCGTGCAGAATCCATGAGTCGGCCATGTTGGTTTAGGTCAAGGTATCAAGTTTCCTGGAATTTTTTGTGCTTAAAAAAAAAAAAAATACCCAACTTATTTTTGTCATTGATTATGATTTTATTCAGGCAATACTCAATTACTGTGTCGTGTTGTCAGCAATGATGTATGTATAAATGATACATTCTTTTGTGAGGAAATTATTGAATTCAGAAAATGCTAGGAACTTTCTAATATTGCATAAGTGCAATATATTCTGTAAAAATGAATACCTATCCCTAGAGGAGGCATATAATTTCTGTATTTTTCTGAACATTCTGACATCCTAATCATTAGCTAGAACATGAATTTGCACATAAAATATGGTAGAAATCTCAGTTTTTTAATAGCTTTTCAGTCAGTAGTTTTGCATTGGCTGATGTCTAATTAACTTGAGTGTTAATAGTTTGGACAATTGATCAGCAGGCCATGTGCACAGTGTTTGATATCATGAGATCAGACATAAATTTTAACTTTTGACTTCAGCATTGCACAATTGATGCGTAACTCAAAAGAAGAATTCTTCGACCAGAGAATTTATTTTGAGTAGTGTGAAAGTTTTGACTATTGACCTGTGTATCATATTCAGAAAGTGTTACTGCATATCAGACATCAAAGATAATGTCAACATTCTTTTCTCAACAACTTTTCATTTTATTGACAACCTTTGTTGAAGTATAAACTGTTTGTTACAACCTACCGGTATTGACTCTCGGCCTTTGCAATGAGTCAATGATTAATTTGTTTATAGTAGCAACTACTGATACTGGCCAATGATTATAATGTCTCACTGGGCAGGTCATGTTTTACCAGCCTGTCGGTCAGGCCGTTTGTATATTACATCACATTTCGGATCAATAATTGGCAAACCATTTGACATAGAACCTTCAAACTTCATAGGGTGATAGGGCTTATAGCGTATAGGAGAGGACCCAAAATGTGTTTTTGAGTCACAACATCAAAGGTCAAGGTCACAGGGGCCTGCACATGGTAAACTTTCTAATCAGTAACTTGATATGATGTATGTTCGGAATGCTGAAACTTTATAGGAAGAATTGAAATTCAAAGTTGATGATCCTTATCATTTTGTGATCACTTGATTTATGTCAGGGTCAGAAGGGCAAGAACAAGGAAAACTGCTTCCCATTCTAACTTGAAAAGCACTAGGCCCAGAATAATGAAACTTACTGGGTTGATTGGAAATGACTAGTAATGAACCCTACTGAAATAGAGAAAAGTGGAAACTTCCAACATAAGTGTCTCTTGGACTTTTACTGCTGTTCCCTATTAACTTCTTGCCTATGCTACTATGCATTTAGGGGAAAATACCTATTTACAAAAAAAAAATCTTATTGTTTTTCTAATTTATGAATTAGTCCCGATGGAACTGACGACAATGTAGAAGAAGCGGCATACGAAGAGGCTGAGTTTGGTTTGGAAGTAGATATCAACACAGTTGATGAACAGGATGTGGAAGAAATGGATGACAGACCTGGCATTACGAAAGTTTCTACATACCAGCTGTGTGATGATCTTTCTTCGTATACACTATGCCTGTCATTCTTGCTACAACTGAAGTTGTTGGCAAGTGTCACAGTGACTAAGTGTTGCAGTTGCAACGAGCCAGTCCAACTTACAGACAACTTTGTATGCTCAGCATTATATTTCAAGTGGGTATGCGTTTATTATTTCGTAGTCAAACATAGCCTTTCCCTTTATTATTATTATCAAAATTTTAGAATGTAAATAAATTATATTCTGTAAATGTGAATAAGTAAACTAATTGCAGTGATAGATCAAATCGATAAGTATTCATGAACAAATGTACAAGTATCTGTTGTTGTTTTTTTTTTATATTACTCAGGGTTTATGCATGTCATGTACTATGCTAACTCTACTCTATTTGACTCTTACAAACATGCTGTATTGATTTACCCCTGTCTGTCTGCCACAGATATTGTCCGTGCTCTAAGTCAAACTTTTCTCATACAATCTTCACCAAACTTGAACAAAACCTGTTTGACCACAAGTCCTCGGCCAAGTTTGATAACTAGCCATATCGGCTTAGGTACTTCGGAAGTATGGCACTTGAATTACCGAAATTTGTCCTTTTACTATAGTCTGTGTTTTAAATGGAACATTTCTCATCCGAAATTTACCAAACTTCATCAGGCTCTTCAGAATTATGGCTCTTGAATTACCGACGATCAGTTATTTTTACTTTTCATCGTGCTAAGTTGCACAGTTCTCATTGCATCTTTACCGAACTTGAACCAAATGTTTTGACTATTACTCATCGCCCAAGTTCAAACCAAATCGCGAAAGACTCTTGAAATACCTAACATGAGCCTTTTACTTGTAGTGAGTAAACAGTATATAAATACTGACTTACTATTTGTATGATAAGGCAGTTGAGGGAGAGAGTTTATTGAGTTTATTACAGTTATATTATTATATGTAGATACGAAGCAATGGTCATGTTAGCAAGGAGTGGTGTTCCCAGCCAATCTTGAACAAACGCCTCCATAGTGGCGATTTCTTAGTGTGTGGTTCCATACTGGCATCAGGAAACAACTACGGGAAGCTGTGTTTGTGGGCTAAGATGTTAGTCTACATATCTTGTGCCCACTATTGACCAGTACTGGCAGGGGCATCAGCAGGGCATTATTGATATATTTAGAGGACAAGAAGTTGTTGTATTAGGTATTTTTATTATATATTCCTCTTTATAACGCCTTTGGATTTAGTCTGGTTACATATACTTTTTTTATTTGCTATCCCGAAACAAGCAGTTATAAACATGTTTCTATAAACTTATTTTAGATTTATTTACATATGCCTCTGAAATATTCAGTCTATTATTTATGATATTATTACATTTGTCCTTACAAAATTTACAGTCAAAATTAGAGCTATTGAAAAGTATTATGTTGATTAAAAACTTTGGATTTTGTTTCTGATGTTATGTAATAAAACACTTAGTGCCAGCCAATAGAAGATACTATGGCTTTGTTCCTTCAGACAGATGTTGTTCCTTCAACAGTTTGTATAACTGTCAGGCAAGCCATTAAAACGATAATAGTTATAACATGTAACAGATAAAAAGAGTAAGATTATTTTCTATATATCAAACAGGTGATGGCCAAAACGACACGCCAGGGCATAGTTTCCAGCCTTGTTCGTACAATCTGATGGAAGAAAGGACTAAATCTATAATGACCATCAAAACTCTTGACAAAAGAGTAACAGACAGAAAATCTGTTAATATGGAAAAACTAGGGAGAGCTGGGAAATGAAGGGGTTGAAGTGAAGGAAGTGACGGAAGTAGTTACAGATGCTCACCTTGGTATAGGAGCAATAATGGGTGAGTAATAAGTATTGTCATTTGTTTTAGAATCAAGGTCAATTTTCGTAAGCCTGAATGTTTTTTTTTTTCTTATAATCATAAAGCATACAATAATTCTTTTCCATGACTGTGGTTTCTCTTGAAGCATCAACTGCTTAATTTACATACTATGTACAAGTCTGTGTGTAACAATATCATTTTGACATTGTGTTTCATGTCACTGCAACAGCTTCAAAGGTGATTACCTTGTTTATAAATAAAAGTTTAGTGCTCCGTCTCTACAACAACACTCAGTGACCATATGGGAGATGGGAAATTTTGTTGTTGTTTGAAGGTAGTTGTTGTTGAGAGGTAAAATAACGAAAACAGCACATTTTGGAGTCAGTAGCAATTGTTGTTGCTGGAAGGGAATTATTGTTCAGAGGGTTGCTGTAGAGAGTGAGCATTGTATTACTATGTATGAAAACTGATGTGTAAAAAAGGGGTTTACATCAGAAAGTTCTGTTTCTTCGTGTACATGCTCTAAAATACCTTTTTTATTATTCAGAGTCAAAGTATCCAGATTTAAAGCATTCACACGACATTTGGCATGTGGCCAAGAATCTCGGAAAAAATATAGTAAAGGTAAATTATGGAGTAAATGCAATACTAATGGTGTACAAAGAATGTATATTGTCTTTGTTATGATAGAATTAATGGTGTTGACATTTTTATTTTTATTTTTTATTGTGTTTTCAGAATTTACACTACATATAGTTGTCAATACATAAAATATTGCAAGTAGGACTTAACCCAAAGCCATGACCGGACCAAATTCTCTGAATGCATGACTTATATATTTTGCAGAGGAAAATAAAGTGAAGAAATGCAAAGTTTTTTATGATGTCACTTTAATAACTTGAATAGAACTAATTTTTATCTCATTGGATAAGAAAGTGCTGATGGTAACCTATTCTGATCACAGTGTAATTATCAATTTTCATTAATTTGACTGTTACAACTATAAAATCTAGGCCAAATAAGATACAGAACAGGTGAATGGTATAGGGTTTTCAGTCCCCTCTTGTTTATTGTAAATAATGGTATAAATCTATACCTAAGTTATGTATACCCAGTCTTTTCTATCTTTCTGAAATATAGGTTGCCCAGAAGAAGGAGAACTCTGTGTTGTTGAAGTGGTCAAAAGACATTATGAACCATTTCTGGTTTGCTTGCAAAGAAATAGACACATGCAGTCAGTTTGTGGTAAAAAATGAATTACCTTTTTCTTTTGGTAATGCTGTCAAATCAATACTACTACAACACTGTTAAAAATATTACTTACTTTTAGTACATACTGAAAAAAAATCAGGAAATAAGACATTTGATGTTTACTTCAGGGTAACAAACTTGCTTGTTTGAGTAAAGATACAAGAAAGCTATGACTGTAAAGTTATGCTGCTCTGCACGAACTGAAAACAGTATTGTTTTATAATGGCTAGAAGGCAATTGACGTAAGCATAGTGCATGTTGAAGAATGCCTAAAACTTTAGCATGTTGTTTGATACATTACAGCTGAAGTAATTTTCAGCGTATATGGAGAATTTTTTTCAGGTTTGGGCTTGTATAAATACATAATGTTTTCTTATCGAATGTTGTCTTAGGAACTGTGATTAACATTCTGTTTTAGAGTATCTGGAGAAGTGTTCTGCATCACATCACAAACACACATGAATGGATTTTACCCGATGGAAATAGGAAAACTGGGTGCTTACATGAACCTTTGACAACAGAGGATGCAAGAGATAAACCATGGCTAGACCCATCTAAGGATGCAGCGGTGTTGAAAGATTTAGGCAGCGTTGTCTTAGATAAAAGACTTCTAAGCAAAGTTGGCTACTACTTAAACTTCGGGTATTTATTTCTTTTGATAAGAGGTAAACCGAGAGGTGATTTATACATTCCCTGATACTTGGCCTTTACAGTCTGTCTGTCATCCGTTTGTTTGTCCATCTGCATAAGTGTGTCGGGTTTAACTGGCCGAACAGCTGGCCGGATTTCAACGAAACTTCACAGGAGTGGTCAGTACCAACCCTAGATATAAATGTTGTTGTTTGCATGTTCCACTTCACTGCACACAATTGCAATCAGAACTTAAAATAGAAAAATCTTGTCCACCTGTCACAGGTCAAACAGATGGACAGATTTGAACAAAACTACACATGAGTGATCAGTACGAAGCCTACATGTGCATATTGTCATTAGGTTTCGCTTTGTTGCATAAAATGGACACAAGAGCTCAAAGTATACATGGCAGGGACATAACACATTTTTTTTAAATAAAAATAAAAATAAACATTATCAGTACAGTAAGGTATAAATGGACGAGAAAATCTTCAATATAGCCCCTGCATGTTGAAGCCCAGGGGATACATTAATAATTTACACATTTTGTCACAGGTTTTCCAAGAAATATGCATATATTTGGGTAATATCTCTTTTTTTTCATTACATTTATGTCTTTTTTCTATATCAATGTGTTTTATCTGCATTCAGGAATAAAACATTCTGTGGCAATAAATGATCTTCATAAAATGTGACAATATTTATTTTATTGAATTTCTTTTTATTTTGATATATTTGTGTATATATTTGTAAGAATGTAGTACAGATATAAACTGACCATTCCTGCTTGTAAATATTGCAGGAGTACGGCAGATCTTGAAGGTTTCCATCAGCTTATCCTGATGTACTGTTCTAAGAGGTTTTCTTATTCCCCGCCTGTATACCGAGCCAGAAATCTTCTTGCTGCTCTTGATCACAATATGAATCTGGAGAGAGATGTGATTGTCAACAAAGATGGAACACAAAGGTTAATGAATAAAAATAATATATGCTTTCAATTATCCCTGTGAGTGGTAGGGTATAACAGGAATGATCTCCATTCATCCGTAAGAATTGTGTCTGCTTAAAAAACTTTAACCTCTTGAAGGACTTTCATGAAACCTGGATCAAATGATCACCTCATCAAGACAGTGTGCAGAACTTATGAGTCTACCATGCCGACTCAAGATCGATGTCACAAATCTGGGTTAAATGTTTGAGCCTTCCATTTTGTGTCCACACTGTATCTTCAAAACTCCTAAAGGATTTTCATAAAAATTGGGTCTGATCACCTTATCAAGTTAATATGCATAACTGAAAAATATCCATGCCTGCGTAAGCCTTCAATTTCTTGTTCCCTCCATTTATGCTAAAGTACTTGAATGATTTTCTGGAAACTTTGGTCAACTGTTCACTATATTTACCAACTGTGTTTGCCAATAAGTTCTCAGCCAACTTTAGTGCCTAGCCAAGTCGGCCCAGGCACTTTTGAATTATGGCCCTTGAAACATTTTATTTATAAAAGCACTTAAAGTCTGGGAGTTATATATATAGGGAGTAGGTTTAACGCTCGAACATTTCTCATCGGATCTTATACCACTATTTATCTGATTTGGTAGTTGTGGGATACATGTGCACAAAAGTAGCTATAGTTTTTTTTGTCCACTACACATCTGTTCATCATTCAGTCTGTTACAAGTGGGATTCTGCAGTAAATCAGGCTCAAGATACTGATTCATGAAACCTGGTACATGTAAAGACTGCATTATGGATATATGCACATTTTGTTGCTATTGCAAGAATTTGCATGCTGTGGCAGCAATTGACAAATACCCTTTTTCGAAATGCAACTTTCATTGCTTGTGAATACATTTTTTTATAGTTTCAGTGATAAACCATAATACCAAAGGTGCCTAGAACATGTCTGTCAGCTAGATATGGAGTATGTTTCACATTTGTAACCAAATCATGTTTTGCAACAACTCGACGTTGTTATAGCGAACTGTGAAATATTGCCAACGCTAGGCAGAGTAAATAAGATTTAGCAATGAAAACACCTTCTGTGAATGACGTGCTAGAATGATTGGAAAATACCTTTTCCCTTGTTATCTTCATTCATTTACAAACATGGAATTTACATTTTTTCAGGTAACAGATAATCTGGAATAAGAAGAGTGGACGATGGCCAGAACATGCAAAGAAAGAGCCTAAGAGTTATGGATATGTCAGAGATATCCTAAATAGAGCTTTAAAAATGCGCATTCATGACAAGACTGGTATGCGAAGGAAAAGGGAACTTGAAGCAGATGATCCCAGACGCTTATCAGCACACAATGCCCCAGAGGAGCCAAAGCCTACAAGAGAATTTATGGAAGAGAAAGTGTCTCGTTTTAAGTGAGAACTATTATAAGTAATGACCCAAAGGGAAGCCACACACAAGGACATAGTCCATACAAGCAAAATCATGTTTTTACAATTTTAGAAAGCTAAGGACTGTTACGTAACACTTTATGACTACAGAATCTGTGTTAATTTTCTACAGGACTAGAAATATCAAAAATAGCAAATATGACTTTGACGTAAGAAACAAAGAAAAGAAGTTGTCATCCTGCTTTATATAAGTATTTAGCACAATGTCAGTTGTTATCATCACAAATACAATTTGTTAAAAAAGTGCAGCTTACTTGTAAATATTATGTGTTATTTTGTGAAGTTTTATCTTTCATAGAGTGCTTCCAACCTATATAGATATTTAAATCACACTGTTCAGGGTTTTATTCTTGTTCAGGCTGAACTAAGCCATTCACATAGGGTTATGATATTACTTGGCAGGAATGTCTACCATAATTAGATGGCATGTCATAAGCAACACTAAGACTTTTACCTACAAGGTCAAGGTAACAGAGGTCAAAGGTAAAACAGGAACTGTTTCCAGTCCAGTCCTAAGTCTGCCATCATTGAAAGGACTTTCAAAAAACTTGCCATAAACGTTAGCAACAGTGAGATGACATGTCATGTACCAGACCCAGATTCCTAGCCCCAAGTTGAAGGTGAGACAGGTCAAAGCTTTAATGGAATAAGTTTCGTGTCAGTTAATACTAGCCATCATAGGAGAGATTTGGCAGTAACTTGACCTAAATGTTCCATCATAGGAGGGATTTTGCAGTAACTTGACCTAAATGTTTACCATAATTAGATTGTGTGTCATGCGCAGATCTAGACCCCCTAGCTCTATGGCAAAGGCCACACTTGGACGTACAGATTTAGGGCAGTTCATCACTCTGCCATTTACAAAGTTATTTTGAAATAAGTTGGCATAAGTGTTCCCTATAATGAGACAATATGTCAATATGTCAAGGACACAATCACAGGTTACGGGTTAACATTATCTGTTTCCTGTCTTATCAGCTACTTTTGTATCCATAAAGAGATCTAAAATGACTTGACATAAATGCTCATGGGGTTTGCAACTATCAATGACAGCTCAGTTTGTTTTGTGGTTTTGCCTGAATAAAAAACAAAGGATGATAAACAAGTATCCTTTCTTTACTGAGCTCGTTTCCATAAGGAACATGATTATAATTGAAAAACAAACAAATACACATTTATGACGTTTTTTTACTTTCTGAACTTTTTAAAAAGTATAACATACTTCAACTAAATTATAAACTAACAATTTTATTTTGTCTTTTCGCAGCTAATGAGCTGAAAGAATTACAAAACAGATGTAAGTCTATTACTGAAAAAATGTCTGTTAACTGTACTCTCTGAATGACCATAGCTGAAAGCATAGTAGTATTAGAACTATCGATTTTGAAACAATTTAACCCCACTTGACCCCATATCCCTATTCTATAAGTGGACTTTAACCTTACCCTAAACTTAAAATACTAATTTGGTACCCTTGATACCCTGAAAATCTTTTAAATCTTTAGTTAAACCAAACGAAAACCTCCAGTTTAACCAAAAAAAAACATTCAGTCCCCGGTCCGAACCAACTAATGTCGGACAATTTAAAACCCACAGGTTTTATCAAAGATACAAGCTGAAATAAAATTGACTTAAATATCTCTACACCGTAGCGTATTTACTTCCTGATTGACAGTGCATATCAAGATAAAGATCAGGTTTTCAGTGTAACTGGAGAACAAATACTACGCTATAGCAAATACAATTCTATTATGTATTGAGAGCTTGTCCTACTTGTAAGACACATACTTGTCCTTTATGTACCTGTTGTGGCATAGGTAAATCAAGTGCATTTTCTGAAAATGATAATGTGGGAAACCACAAATTCTACCAATCAAAAGCCTGCCATTTTTCTGCCAAGTTGGCAGACACTGCCACATTGCTGCCACTTGGCAAAACTTTGGCAAAACTTTGGCAGATTATTTTTATTAATAAAATGTAAGGTATTTGATCTTATTTTCAATCAGTAAGTATATTATTAGGGTACACATAGTAATTAAAACTTTAATTAAGCTTTTAATTCAAAAGTTTGTTTCTATCATGGAATGCATGTTCATCCGATACAGGTTCATCCGATACAACAACCGATACAGGTTCATCCGATATGTAGAATCTGATGTAACTATCCGTCAAAAGCGTAAAATTTATTTCTGTAGATGTTGAATCGTCATAAGGATGAATGTCAAACATTTTCCTTTGTATTAGATAAACTTTAATTCTTTTCTTATACATAGATATTATTTTGTCCGATCCAATGTCAAAGTCCTCGGCTACTATATTTATTACATTATCGACAAATGTATCAAAAATTAGATCATCATCATTATTCCACTGCCTAAATATAAAATGTGATATTGGGCTTTTACTCGGTTTATTCGGTTCAGCTTTAAACCCGGCCCCCGCTAATAAAATCTTAATATCTATTATATAAGTTCCGGTTTTTTCAATCACAAACACACCCCTCAAAAGCACATCTGGTACAGCTATTTTATGTTGTTGGTTTATGTATATAAAATCTTTAAAATCTACGATAATTCCAGGTCTTAATTGAAATGAAATGCATTTAAATAGTTCAGACCGACCATATCTTTATATGTTGAATATATCCAGGCACCATGACGGTTAAAATACTTTTTCATTTTTACGTATTCATAAAAACCGTATTTAAACCTCGGATCTGTTACATAAAAACTGTTATATTCAAAAAGAAACACTTCACGTTTTACTCTTTCTATTTCTTTTTCCAATTCTTCTTTTATTTTTTTGTCTTTCTTTTTAAGTTTAAGAATTATTTCAGCTAAATCATCAAGTCGTTTTGTTGTAGCAACTTCAGAAGCAGACAAATTGTCAACAACACCCTTTGTTCTAGCTAATTGTGTTTCTTGTTTTAAGAAGGCATCTTTTACTTCTATAATTTTTTCCCAATTATTAGAAATTTTTTCATCATTAGTAGCAATTTCTTTGACATTAGCGGTTATTGCTTTAGTATTAGCAGTAATTACTTGGGTATTAGCAGTGATTGATTCTCCTTGTTTAGCTGATATTTCAATTATAGTGTCCAAATCATTTATTATTTTTTTTTATTTTTATCATTAAATTCATTAATATCTTTTTGTAATAAACCTGTAAGTTTACTTAACTCTTCGTACTTTATATTGTGACGTGCATCAACATTATTAATCATATCTACAAGTTGTTTCTTCAAATTTTCTAGCTGATCATTAATTATGTTAATTGCTTCAGTATTAGCAGTAATTAACTCTCCTTGTTTAACTGATTTTTCAACTACAAAGTCCAGTTCATTTTTATGTTCTTCAACTTTAGCATTAAGCTGCGTCATATCTTCTTGTAATTTTTTTGTAATATTACTTAAGTCTGCATACTTTAAATTATGACGGTTGTCAACAATACTAATCCAATTTCGAATTTGTTTTTTAAAGTCATCTATTTTAGAATTAAGCTCTTTTTTAAAGTCATCTAATGCTGTGTCATGATCATCACCTCTTTGTGAAGCTGCCTTTTCCAATTCAGATTTATATTCTGCAAGTTTATTTGAAATTAATTCTAATAAATCTTTATGCTTATTTTCAGTTTCAGTATTTAGTTTATTTATTTCTGTTCTGATTTCTAACTGATACATATTTTGTAACTTTTTCTCAGCTTCAATAATCTTGTCTTTTAGTTCTTCATGTTTAATCATACTATCTTTTAATTCTTGAACTTGAGTGTATAACTTTTCAAAATTAGTTCTAAATACTTTTTTTATGTTTTCATCTGTCAAATCAGATTTCTCTTCAAGTTCTTTAATAGAATCAACCATAGCTTTCATTTCTTTTTCAATTTTATCTTGTAATTCAACTATTAATAATGAATTCTTTTTAAAATCTTTTGTTAATTCTTCAATATTCTTTACTTCTGCTTCTAGTGTTTGTTTTATACTTTTGACATCTTCAAGTTTATAGTTATCTATTACACTTTGAACTTTTTTAAACACAAACCGTCTTGAAACTGCATCGTTGGGTTTATCTGGATCTCCTAGGTTGATTATTTCATTACCTCCCATATCCAATGCTCTGTTCATTGTGTTATCAAGTTCCTTATTTCTGTGAAGATATGATTCCATGTCCTTTCTAAGCTTTTTGTATTGTTTTTTAGTAGCATAATCACTTAAATCAATATCAAATTTAACTTTACTTATACTGTCAGGTTCACTTATTTGTTCTATATTATTAAAAACTCCCATTATATATTACCAGTAAAGTTTTTTCTTAAAAACTTCCTTGGTTTGTCAATATATAAGAAATCATATTTTTGATTTATTGCATTAGCAAAAGAGTTAGGGTTAATATTTTGTTCATTACAAATCATATCATTTTCTCGTTTACCTGGACTTTCAAATAAAATATAATGTGAACAGTTAATTCGAATATCTTTTGGTGTTTTATAGTAAGACTGACTTAAATAAATAACACAACAGTTTTTGTGACGTCCTTGAATAAAGTATTTTGTTATTTCATTTTGAACTTTTTTATCTTCACATACAAAATCATCAAATATTACTACTTTTTGTTTTTCTGATTCAAGATTCTCACAAGGTTCAATTTGGTTGGGATCAGCTGAATATTCAAGTATTTCATTTGGATTTACTTTAATTTTTTTTGCAATTTGGCTTAAGTGGTTAATTAAATCTTGATATTTAGATTGTTCTAGGTTTTTAGCATACAAGTATAATTTATCATAATATATATGAGGTTTTCGAAGTATATGCATTAATGTATTTGTTTTTCCAGATCCAGAAGATCCACATATTAACATTCTAAAACGTGAATCTGGCATAAAAGGATAATGTTGTTTAAACTTATTAGATTTATCACTTTTTGTATCATAATTTGGAATTTCCATTTATATAATATTACATTATTTTACATTATCTTACTTTATTATATAAATGCAATCAAAACTTAATGAAATAAGAATAAGAAAAAACTTAGTCGGGCAAAAGATGAGAGCTCTTAAAGAAGAAATAACGAGAGAAAAAAATAAAAAAAGCTACAAATCGGGATATGTACACTGAAATTTATAAGCCAATTACTGAAGGAATAGAAAGTCAAAAAGAACAATTATCAAGTCAGTTAAAAGCATTACCTGGAATAAAACAACAATTAGCGTTACTAGGTGATGAAATGAAAGACATACAAACATACCAGGGTTTACCACAGCTATTCCAAGAACCACCAATTACATGGTCTTCTGAAGAACTGGCGAGGGAATATAAAAAATACAGGGAAATAAACAAAGAACCTACTGAAAAAGAAATTTAAAAAGTACTGAAAGATTATGAAAAAGAACAAGCTTTAAAATCGGCTTCTTATATACCGATAGATTGGGGAGATGAATCTGTTGGATGGGTTCCTCAAGATGAACTTAAAAGATTAGAAGATTATGGAAGAAAAAAGATGGGAATAACTGAAACAACTGATGATACATCTGAAAAATCAGAAGAATTGGGGGCAAGACCAAAAGAATTCAAAGTTGATTTTAATAAAGGAATTGATTTAGATCTTTTAGATAAAGAATATAACACACCACAAGAAGTGTTTGAATTTTTTCACAGCAAGTCTGAAAATCCTGATAAAAAATGACTAGGGAAGAATTAGATAATATCATAGAAAATGTATTGGAGGATAAAAAGAAAATAACATCAAAAATACAGAATATAAAAAAAAGAAAAACATTAACAGAAGATGAAAAAGAAAATAAAATACAATTCCTAATAAATAAAAGAGACAACTATAGTAATTACTTAGATGTAATTAGGGATATTCGTAAACAAAAAAAACTATACAGGAAAAGGAATAAGATATCATAACCCATATAAAGTTTCACCAAACGGACACTATGGTAATTTAATTATTAACTTAAATAAACTATATGGTCAAAACAAATTAATTGCTAAGGATAGAATAACTGGAAAAGAAGTAATTAACACTAAAGTAGATAATGATTTGATTGATTTGATTAATAAAAGATATAATAATAATAAAAAGCATTCAATTCATTCAAGAAAAATATTTAAAGAATTAACAGAAAAATCAGGATTACCTATCAATAAAAGATCTATGAAATTTAAAAAAGTAATTAGGGGACAAGGTTATAACGTTTGTCCG
This sequence comes from Mercenaria mercenaria, assembly GCF_021730395.1. Taxonomy (NCBI): domain Eukaryota; kingdom Metazoa; phylum Mollusca; class Bivalvia; order Venerida; family Veneridae; genus Mercenaria; species Mercenaria mercenaria. The sequence goes on along the minus strand of NW_026463047.1, from coordinate 22,085 downwards.
TGTAATCCAAAAGAATTGGTTAATGACTTGGAGTTAATTTGTGGTTCAATTGATGCTGGAAATAATAATGAAGAACTGAAAAATGAAGGTATTAACATAATTGATGAACTATTAAAAATGAATAAATTGTTACCAAAAGAACATGAAATGTTATATAATTTTTTTTTCTTGAATATATAAATGGAACAAAAAATAGTATTAAGTTCTGAAACAGTTAAAAATGATAACAAAAATACTCCGAGTGATTTTACAATTAGATTTAGTCGTTCTTTAATTTTAGATAAAAATAAAACTTATGTTGTTGGTTTGGATAGTGTTAACACTATGACCTATTCTTGGCATAATATTAGTGATGAATATGACAATAAAAGAATTCGTTATCATAATGGTAAGGACTGGAAAGATATTATATTTACAAATGGTTCTTACAGTTACACAGATATTAATAATTATATTAGGGAAACATTAATAAGTAATGATGATTTTGAATTTAATAAATCAGAAATTGCTCCAATAAGTTTGGAATTTGATTTAAGTAGTTTTATGATTTTGATTTCAATTACAGATAATTTTAAGTTGGATTTGGGAATATCAAATTTTCACACATTGCTTGGATTTGAGAAAAAAAAATTGGAAAATACTGAATGGGGAACTACAACACCAAATATAACTAACTCTGTGGATACAATTTACATTCATTGTGATCTTATTGATAATTCACTTGTTGATGGTAATTTCAGTGATATTATCTATGCTTTAAGTACTGCAGATTTAACAAGAGCTTATCCATTTACAAAAGAACCACAAAGAGTTGGATATTCTGAAATTAATAAATATATTATAAATTCAATTAGAATATATATTACAGATGTATTTGGTAGAATAATTAATTTTAATGAGGTTGAAACAAGTTTTACACTAATTTTAAAAGAAATATGAAATTATAAATTTTAGTTTTATATAATGTACAAAAAAGTTTATGACAAAAATAAAGGAATATTTATTTATGTTGATGCTCACACGGGAAAAGAAATCATACACGGTATACCTGTGGTCTCCGAGGACTCAGTCCTTAGTACAGGTATCTTTGACACTTTAACGAAATTGTTTTCAAGCGGAGTTGCATCTTCAATTAGCACAGATGGAAAAAAAAGCTTTGGAAACAGCAGGAAAAGCAGCACTTGAAAGTGGAACAAAAAAGGTTGGAACGGAAGTTGGAAATTTGTCTGCTAATAAAATTGTTGAAAAACTTAGAAAGAAACCTGCTCCAGCAGTTGGTAATTTAATTGCTAAGGAATTACAAGAAAAGAATAACAGTAAAAATAATAATGATAATGAGGAGGATATTAATATAAGATTAAATAGATTATTGTCAGGATCTGGGACTTCAGCTCAGCGTAAACGTATTAACAGATTAATTTATAAAAAATAAAATAATATATAATATATACATGTTTAGAACAAAACAATATTGTGAAAGATATGAATTTACTCCTATTCAATTAGATACAGCTTTAATATCTGTCTTGGGAAATAATGTTCAGCAACAAAAAAACGGATATCACTTTACAATTAATGATAGAAGCTCATATTTTGATTGGTTTAATAGTTATTTTGAAGTAAGTTTTGAAGTAAATAAGCTTGCTAATGGTAATAATTATGCTGATGGAGACCAAATTGCTCTAATTAATAATGCAGCTTCATTAATTGATCAGTTAGTGGTTAAACAAAATGGAAAAATTGTTTATGATTGTAATAATTTATACAAAGTAATAAATGTAAAGGATTTAGTTGAACTATCTAATGATTATGCAGAATCAACTGGAACAAACGAATTTATCTATTTAGATACTACTGCTACTGCTGCTGCTGATGATAATAAACGTTTTGCTTTTAGAAAAGGATTAATCCAGGGTGGTAATGAGGTAAATGCTAAGATTCCATTAAATAATTATTCATTTTTTCAGGGTTTAGAAACTAATATTATACCTCCAAGTCAAATTCAAATAACACTGCAGTTGACAGATGATGATGAATTAATTTTTAGAGCTAATGCTGCTGATGCTGGTAGAGTAATTGTAACACAATTAATTCTATGGGTTCCACGTTTAATTTTCAATGAATTTGGACTTAATCTAATTGCTGAAAGATTTACAAAAGCAAGATGGTCATACCTTCGGGAAATGATGACGCAATCAACTGATACACAACAAAATAATATAACCTTTAGAATAACAGCTGGTTTAACAAAACCACAACATGTATTTGTTTATTTACAACGGCCTGATAAAAGTAATTCACAAGAACATAATCCACATTTATTAGATACATTTAAAATTAATGCAGCAAATGATAATTGCACTTTGAGTTCTTGTCGTCTTGAAGTTGGTAATGGTGTTTTTTATCCAGAAACAGAATACACAAGTATATCAAGAATATATGATGATGTAAATAATTATTATTATAAACAAAATAACAAAACTACTGGAAGTCTCTTAAATAGATTTAATTTTCAAAGTTTGTTTGGATTTATTCATTTTAACTTGGAATATAAAAAGGAAGTAATAACAGAAGATCCTAAGCACATTACATTAACAGCTAAATTAAATATTCCACCAGCAGCTAATATTCGTGTTTACGCAATTGTATTGTATGAAGAAACAGTTGAAATAAATACTATTGGAAATGAACTTGTTATTGTTTAAATAAAATAAATTTTAAATATATAATGTCATCAAATTATATTGAATATAAAGTTAACCTTACAGATGGACAAAAGAAAAATTTAGCTCAAGCTTATAATAATAGAATTCCACATACTTTTAGATTAAAACATGAACAATTACGTGGAAACTTCCCTTTACTTTTAACAAAAACACAAATTAATCAAATTGAAAAGTCTATTAGAAATAACAAGGGATTAGAAATTACAATTTCAAAAAAACAGATGTCCAGTCAAGGTCAAAATGGTGGATTTTTAGGAGCTTTGGCTGGTTTGTTAGGAAAAACAATTCTTCCAATGGCAGCAAAAATAGCTCCAAAAATATTAGCCCCTCTACGCATCGGCGCTTTGTCTGGGCTGGCCAGTACTGGTGTTAGTAAAATACTTGGAAATGGTATGATTTCAGTAGCTAATGATAAGAGAAATACGATATCACCATATCTTACACCTAATCAAAGAAAGCAACTAGTAGGATCTGGAGTGATTAAATTAACACAAAAACAAAAACAAAATGGCGGCTTTTTAGGTATGTTGGCTGCTAGTCTAGGAATACCTTTGATTACATCTTTGTTAAGTGGTAAGGGACATGGCCAGGGTATACAGATTGATTCACAACGGAGACCTTACAGACGAATTCCTATAGTAAAAAAAAAAATAAAATTTATAAACAAACCAATATCTAACTTTGAAATTGAACAATGGGTAAAACAATTAAAAATTAAAAACTTTAGGGGTGTATTTAGTAGAAATAATTTACCAAGAGTGAAACTCTCGGAGACCACAGGTTTATCAAAAACGAAAGAAAAGGACGAGTGTGGAATTATAAATTTGGACGACTCTGTTGGTCCTGGAACACATTAGGTTTGTTACTTTAATACTTTATACTTTGATAAAACCAGAGGTTTTCTGAGAAATGCTTTGTATTTCGATCCATTTGGACTTCCTCCGCCGAAAGAAGTATTTAAGTATATACCAAATGTAAAATACAACAATGTTCAATATCAAGACAAAACAAGTACACTCTGTGGATATAATTGTTTATTTTTCATAAAAATGTTACAAGATAAAGTACCGTTGTATGATTTATTGTATAAAATACTAAAAATTAATAATGTAAAACAAAATGAACAAACTATTATAAATTATTTTAATAAAAAAGGTTAAAACTATTGTTTTAATTAAAATTTATTAAAACTGTGTTTTATTTAACTGGAATAATTAATATAATGGGAATATTCAATAATATAAATGAAAAAGTAAATAAAATAGAAAGGCAATTAATAAGAAAACCTCCATTGTATTTAACATGTTATACCCAAGATACCGATGGTGGATTATTTCAATGGAAAACTGTAAATGCTAGTCCTGGTTTAGTTCAAAATGGTAATAATGTAACAATTAAACACAATTGCATCTTAATTATTCTTGTTGATGCAATTAAATTAGATAAAGGAGAAGCTAAATTACAACTAAAAAATAAAGAAAATGTAATTCTTCAAAGTTATAATGTAAAAAATAACAGAAAAAATGAATCTATTTCTATTAATTATGCAAATGAATTTAAAATAAATGATGTTATTTATATTAATTCTTTAAACGTTATGAATATTCAGTTAACAATTTATGGTTCTATAATTTAAGTTTTAATTAATTTAAGAATAAACTAATGTATCAATACCATTATCAAGAATATATCTTTTATCGTCATAACATGATAAAGATGTTTTATTTATAACATAACTGGAAAGATTGTGTTTATCAGAACGAATAACTTTAAAGGTGTGATTACTTTGGGTTGAATTAAACAAAGTATCTTTATAATTTCTATGAACTATTGTTTTCTTAACAACAAGTTTTTTAATTCCTTTACATTTTTTAACATTAACTTCGTTTTCTAATAAATATGAATACATTTTACTTCTTAATCCGACAAATTCAACAATGGGAATGCCGGCAGCTTCATCTTTAAATTTTCCAATTACTTTTTTATTATTATCAAAATAAAATTTTGAATTACTATCGTAATCACTATTATCAAATAAATCTTTGTCCTTATAAAAATCGTCATATGCATCTTTGGTTTTTATTTCATAACATAATGAATCAGTATCAGTGAATAAAAGCTTTGCTGAGTTTTCATACTTTTCCTTAATGTAATTATAATGAAAATCATACATTAAATATTTTGATAAATCTAGAATGCACATTCCCACATAACAAGGTCTGTTTAATAACAAACTTTCTTTTATTCTATGAATACCAAACAAATTCTTGTTAAACATCGTTGAACTAACAAATGAAGGTTTGGCTATGTATTTTAATAAAAGGTTTTCATCATGTGTTAATTTAATATTAACCCTCTTGCGTAAATTCTCAATCGTCTTACCGAATACAGAATTGTTCATTAACTTAAAAAAGTCCTTTTCAAATGAATTTTTTGCTTTAGATGTTTTTTGAGTATTAAAATCAATGTACTTTTTTAACCAAGGACTTTCATCAAAAGTTAATATTTTATGTATTTTTGTTACTTTTAACCCTAATTGTGTATATAGTTCAAGATTTTTAAAATGAACTACATAATTTTGTTTTTTCATTAAAGTTGGAACTAATTTTTTTACATTACTTTTTCCTATTTCAAATTCTGTTTTAATATTTTTACTATAATTTGAAAGCCATTCGTCTGGTATTTTAATTTTTTCAGGAGATAAAGGATAATCGTTGTGGGTTTTATGTAATTCTTTCGGATATTCAAGATCACATTCAACTATAAAGTTAGTTTTACCTTTTGCAATAATTTCTTGAATTGTTTTTCGGATATAAATTTAAAGTTTCCAGAGGGTAAAGGTTGACACATAGCCCAACCGTAAAGGTTATTGGCGTCAAGGTACATAATGTATTTAGATTCTAATTTAGGATAATAATCTTTCATATATTTATTGTTTGCTTTACTGTATCTGTTTGAAATATAACTTATTCCTCCTCTCAGTCCCTTTTCAATAAAAAGATACATATCAATATCAGTTATTAAATCTAACTTAATTCCAGTCATTTTTAACATTGCATCCCAAGCTAACCCAGGACTACTAAAATAATGACAAGGATCTAATTTGTAGTACTCCAAACATAGTTTTCTAAAATTTTCGAATACATCAGCTAAAAGTAATACGTCAGTTTTTAAATATAGATCATGATATTCTCCCATTGTTTTAATTTTAAATTTATTCCAAACATTTTTAGCATGTTCATATTCGTTGTCAGATATGTGTGTTTCATTTAAAATTGAATAAAACTCTTCTTTAGGAGGTAATTCTGTTTCTTTGAATTTTTTAAATGAATCCATGTAATCATATGGATAAACACCTTTTGTTTTTAATAATTCTATATTTTTATCAAATTCTTGAGATAAGTATTTAAATTCTGGAATATTTTTTACTAGGTTATCCAATGATTGAGACATAAATTGGAATGAATCAATAAAGACCAAGTCGGAAATCATAAATGCCATATATCTTTCCATATTGTTAGGAATAACATTAATTTCTTTTTTAAATTTTCCTATTTGTTGCATAATAAAATGACCGTCATAACCTCTTAAATTATGAAAAATAACAGGAATTTTATGTGTTAGTTTAAAATTAATATTACATTCTGAGTGAGCACTTCCTCTGAATTTTCCTGTTATATGACAATGGTCACGGACCTTCGGTCCATTCGGAAAACTTTGTTTTTCGTCTCTTACTTTGATTGAATCTTCTATATATTCTTTTTCACAAATATGACAAAACTTTTTTTTTTTAAATTCAATTTCATCTTTTTTAGACATTCTTAGTTCTTTGTTAAAGTGTTCTTTAAATATTTCTTTACAATATTCCTCTTCCTCAAGCATTTTTTCAATAAACTTATAAACTGCATTAGGGCCTCTATAAATCTGGGTTGGTTTAGTATATTTATCGTCATAACAACAAACAACTTTATAGCCGTAACCACAATCTATATGATTTTGATATGGTTCAGTAAATGAAGATTCAGTTGATGGTAAAGCAGTTAAAACTTTTTTAGTTATTGATTCAAAATCAGCATAAATTACAAAAGGTACTGCTAAACCTTTATGATAATTTTTAAATTATACTTTACTTCCCTCTTTTTTGCATTTTTACACCTTGGATACCATTAATAGCTAAACAATTTGGAATATGTTCATTTAATATTCTTTCTTGGGTAAAATGTTGTAAGCAACTTTTACAAAAATATTTTCTATGTTGGTCTTTGGTTTTGTTAGTCATTAATCTATTAAAGTCTTTTATCTACGAAAGACCCGTGGTGACATTTCAACTTCATTATTTCACGATTTCTGCTTCCTGATTTCACGATTTCCATTTCATGAATTCACGAGTTCACGATTTCCACTTCATGAATTCACGATTTCACGAATTCACGATTTCACGAAAAAACTTCACGATTTCTTGATTTCACGATTTCATGATTTCACGATTTCTTGATTTCACGATTTCCACTTCATGAATTCACGATTTCACGATTTCTGCTTCCTGAATTCACGATTTCCACTTCTTGAAATCACGATTTCACGATTTCCACTTCATGAATTCACGATTTCCACTTCACGATTTCACGATTTCCACTTCACGATTTCACGATTTCAACTTCACGAATTCACGATTTCCACTTCACGAATTCACGATTTCAACTTCATCAATTCACGATTTGCCACTTCACGAATTCACGATTTCTACTTCACGAATTCACGATTTCACGATTTCCACTTCATAAATTCACGATTTCAGGACTTCAACTTCACGAATTCACGATTTCACGATTTTCATTTCATGAATTCGCGATTTCACGATTTCAACTTCATGAATTCACGATTTGCCACTTCACGAATTCACGATTTCTACTTCACGAATTTACGATTTCCACTTCATGAATTCACGAATTCACGATTTCCACTTCACGATTTCACGATTTCCACTTCATGAATTCACGATTTCACGATTTCCACTTCACGAATTCACGATTTCACGACTTCAACTTCACGAATTCACGATTTCACGATTTCCATTTCATGAATTCGCGATTTCACGATTTCAACTTCATGAATTCACGATTTGCCACTTCACGAATTCACGATTTCTACTTCACGAATTCACGATTTCACGATTTCCACTTTATGAATTCACGATTTCACGATTTCAACTTCATGAGTTCACGATTTCTACTTCACGAATTCACGATTTCCACTTCATGAATTTCACGATTTCCACTTCATGAATTCACGATTTCACGATTCCACTTCATGAATTCACGATTTCCACTTCACGAATTCACGATTTCAACTTCACGAATTCACGATTTCCACTTCATGAATTCACGATTTCACGATTTCAACTTCATGAGTTCACGATTTGCCACTTCACGAATTCACGATTTCTACTTCACGAATTCACGATTTCACGATTTCCACTTCATGAATTCACGATTTCACGATTCCACTTCATGAATTCACGATTTCCACTTCACGAATTCACGATTTCAACTTCACGAATTCACGATTTCCACTTCATGAATTCACGATTTCACGATTTCAACTTCATGAGTTCACGATTTGCCACTTCACGAATTCACGATTTCTACTTCACGAATTCACGATTTCACGATTTCCACTTCACGATTTCCACTTCACGATTTCCACTTCAGGAATTCACGATTTCCACTTGAGGAATTCGCGATTTCCACTTCACGAATTCACGATTTCCACTTCATGAATTCACGATTTCACGATTTCCACTTCACGAATTCACGATTTCCACTTCACGAATTCACGATTTCACGATTTCAACTTCACGAATTCACGATTTCCACTTCACGAATTCACAGTTTCACGATTTCCACTTCACGAATTCACGATTTCCACTTCACGAATTCACGATTTCACGATTTCAACTTCATGAATTCACGATTTCACCATCGTGAAATCGTGAATTCGTGAAGTGGAAATCGACAATTCGTGAAGTGGAAATCGTGAATTCATGAAGTGGAAATCGTGAAATCGTGAATTCATGAAGTGGAAATCGTGAAATCATGAAGCAGAAATCGTGAAATAATGAAGTTGAAATGTCACCACGGGTCTTTCGTATTTATCCAAACATATTGTTGGACTACAGTGGCTTTAGCCCTCTTACAGTCATCATCAGTTATTTTATTATCAGTAATTAGCAACATGTCACAGTGCTCTTCGTATTGATATTTTGATATGTACAATGGATAAATACTATTTTCTTCATAACCAAATATATTAAATGATATATCATTTAAAACTTCAATTTTAGGTATTTGATTTAATGTAACAGGAAATTTAATTCCAGTATAATCAAGATCGTTGATATGTTTTTAATATTTTGAAACTCTATGAGGGTTTTCTTTAACAGGAAATTTGTAAGCTAAATGACACCATCTAAAACATTCCTTATCATCATTCTTTATATTTATTAATCCTTTCATTGGATGTTGTAATGGTTTTGGTAATTCTAAATAACTTGAAGCAGCCAATGGATTATACTTATATCTATTTATATAATGAGCATCAACTGACTCTATTCTCCAGCCACTTCCTTCAGAAATCCAATTACCAATTCTATTTATTATTTCATCAAAAGATTGATGTAAATTTTTTTTTATTTCGTTTGTGTTAATAATTTCTAAAGCCTTTGATTGAAAATAAGCTGATTTATATATTGTATCAGTTTTATCCATTTTTGCAAAAGTTATTTTTAAAACAACGTTTATTTTTATACCTTTTAAAGTTTTAAGTTCAGATTTAAGTATTTCATAAGAGTCGTTTATAGTTAAATATAATTGATTCTTTGGATCTTGTCTATATGTAATTTTAATTTCAAATTTCTTATAATATTGTTTTGTAGATCTCTCGATTTCCATCTATATATTATATTTAGAAAAAAAAATCACTAAGGAAAAAAGGATTAAAAAATAATAAAATAAATAAAGTTTAAGCAGAATTAAAATATTTAAATTTATATCTTTTTCCACTGGTTTTTGATATTTCACTTTTTACTTGGTTTTTTCCTTTGCAGCACATTGTTATTAACCCTGAATTAATATTAAGGTCTTTGGACGCTGCATAAGTGCTTCTATATATTTTTTCTTCATTAGTATCATAATTGGTTGCAATAACATTTTTAGGATTGTTTCGAATATTATTTGGTCTGGGACAATCACATAGTCTTTCAGCATTTTCTTCTTCAGTTAATAGACAACAACAGTTCCATTCAAATAAATTATTTTTTAAAAGATAAGGATCTATAACATTTTGTAATTTATCAATGACATGATTTTTATATTCATCGCTAACTATTTGATCAAGTTTTGATTTAATAACATTTCTTCTTTTAAGAACTTTCTTATATGAATTTTTGTCTGGATTCATTATTTCTCCTAAAGTGCTAGATAATTTTGGTATAATCATTCTATCTACCTTTCTATTAACCATTATATAATATACTTATAGAAAAAAAATCTCTAAAAACGCACGTAAAATCTAATACAGCTCTTCTTCTTTTTTACTTTTATATCCGTTAAGTTTAAATTCCTTCATATACGTTTCAAAAGGCATTGAATATTTTTTTTCTTCCTGCATTTCTAATAGTATTGTAAAAATATCCTGAATAACTTGTTTCTCTTCTTCTTTATTTACTTTTCCAATCCGTGCTTTTGTTATAAGTTGTTTTATTTTGTGATGATGTGCTTTTAAAATAAATTTCTTGTCGTCAAGTTTTAGTCTGTTAGTAAATATGGTTATTACTGATGGAACAGCGCCAGCAACTGCTACAAATATAGGAATAGCTGGAACAAGTGCTAATGCAGCTGAACAACCAAAGACACCTGCTGTAATATATAATCCGGTACTTACTCTCTCACAAAATTTATAACTTTTTCTGTAAGCAGCAGCTAGTTTAGTTAAGTGAATGATTAACTGATCTATTGTTTCTATTCCATTGTTAGAAATTAGATTTTTATGACTCATTTATATAATATATTTTTTAAATTAAATTTCTTTCAATTCACTAAATGGTACCCAACTATTAAATTTTTCACTATAACCTTTCCATTTTACTTAAGCTTTTTTTTTTCTTATAGTCTCGTCTAATAACTTTTTCTATTCTAAAAACCTCTTGTGTAGTAGGTAAAAGTTCTTGTTCATAAAATGAACCTTGAATTATTTCATCATTTAAATCTTTAATAGTGTATGTTCTGGGATTTGTATTATTAATTTTATAAATTATAAATATTTCCTCTGTCCAGTTTGGTGTATATCCTTTTTCAAAATGTCTTTTAAGTTTGCTTAAGCGAACTCGATCACCAATTTTAAATTTTGTTTTACTCTTTGGTATCTTTAAATCACCATATAAATTAAAGTAAACAGTACCTTTATTTAAGTTTTTACTAGCTTCGGTTGGTGTCATTTTTATACTAGAATGTTTTGTTTTGTTATATTTATCAACCATATCCTGCAACTTATCTAAATAAGTATAAGTATTATTTGCTGTAAAATATTTCCACATTATTCTTTTTAAACTTCTATTAAATCTTTCTATTACTACAGCCTTTCCTTCATTAAATGTATGGTACATATTAATCTTATTTTTATTCAAATATGATTCAAACTTTTTATTATAAAATTCTTTTCCTTCATCTACCCATAAATTTGTTGGAATCCTTGCAGTCTTCGGGGACTTTCGTCCCTGAATTCTACCTTTTAAAATTATTTTTTCAAATGCTTCAGTAACAGATTCTCCAGTTTTATTCTTTAATGGAATAACCCAAGGATATTTACTAAATATATCAATAACGGTTAACAAGTACTTTACTCCTTTATTATATTTTGAAAAAGCTTGCATGTCAACTAAATCAGCTGACCAAGTATTATCAATATCATTAACAATCACTCTTCGTTTCCTAAATTTTGTTTTAATTGGTTAGTGTAATTCTTCTGCTAATTCATCGCTCCATGTGATTCCGGGGGTATACTCTACCCCCTTTTCCCGTTTTTTGACTTTTGTCTGGATGTTAAACCCATAGGGAACTGTTGTTCCTGTCCCAGCCCAAGTTTGTATTTCGTTTTAATTATAGGTTTCACAACTAAATGTTTTGCAATCTTTTCTCCAAATGTTTTTGATTTAGTTTTATTTAAATTGGAAAGCATTTGCTTATCACATGTACCCTTTTTTACACCACTGTCATAGTAAAAATCATGGTCCATACATACTACATCCAGTTCATTGACAGGGGGTCCATTATCTAGGGGATTTCCTGGCCCACAATAATTATATCCTGGGAGTGTTAAACCTTTCTTAGGTAATAAAGGTAACATTGCTTTGTGAATATCTAAATTACCCCCTGTACTTTTAACAAACTTTGATTTCATTTTTCCACAAGATGAACAAGTAGCCCTTATCATTTTTCTCCCGTTTTTTGTTGTAACATAATGAGGATTTATATTATCAGTAAATCTTCTTTCTTTCAAACAATATATTTTATTCTGTAAACTCATCTATATAATATGTATTTAAAACTTTTAACTGGGTTTAAAACCTGTGGGTTTTAAATTGTCCGACATTAGTTGGTTCGGACCGGGGACTGAATGTTTTTTGGTTAAACTGGTGGTTTTCGTTTGGTTTAACTAAAGATTTAAAAGATTTTCAGGGTATCAAGGGTACCAAATTAATATTTTAAGTTTAGGGTAAGGTTAAAGTCCACTTATAGAATAGGGATATGGGGTCAAGTGGGGTTAAATTGTTTCAAAATCGGTAGTTCTAATACTACTAAGCATGATGTGTGTGTCTGTGCGTTTTTTTGTCAAATGTTGAAATTCTTCTTTTCATTTTAGTCCTAAAGCAAGGGTCCATCACAGGAATGGTCTATCAATTTTTGAATTAGGTAAACACATAAAAAAACCTGAATGTTCTTACCCAGCATGTACCATAATTTTTTTTGTAAAAGCACTAAAAAGAAATACTTTCAGAATGTAAACTGCTGTGATGCATGTTAAAAATGTAAAAGCACAAATAAGATTTGCAACATTTTTTGAAGTCTAAAAACAGGATGTACCAACAATAATTATTACAAAAATGGACCTGAAGTAGCACTTGCTTTTGGTACTGGAGGCTTGGAAAATAAAATCACAATTTTTATAAACAGAACTGTATTGAAACTGAAACTTCTTTTCATTTTCTATCACAATACAAAATAAAATGTGAAGTCCATATGCTTTATTTTCCCTTTGGTATTCGTGTCGGTCAAAAGCTATACATAGCTTATGTATATAATGTTCTTTTATCTACCGACAATAAATAAATATTGACTTGACTTGGCTTGACCAAGTAAGAAATGATTTTACTGCATTACCATATTCCCCAGTACAAAGTGCACCAAATAAGTGAAATTAAGTTTCATGTTAGCAAACATTTACATCTCTCCAAAATTCTAGAACTTTTAGCTTTATGCAGCTGCGTAATGTATAGTGATATTTTTATACCCCCACAAAACAAATTTTGGGGGTGGGGGTATAAAGGAGTGAGCTTGTCGGTCGGTCTGTCTGTCGGTTGATTTTCATGATAATTACTCATGAAAGGCTTGACCGATTAAAATAATTTTTGGTACACAGGTGTAACATTAGAAAATACAGGTCAAATTCGACTTTGGTGTCAGTAGGTCAAAGGTCAAGGTTACAGTGTCTCGGAACAGTTAAACATTTTCCGGATGATAACTTGAGAACGCTTTGGTCTAGGATCATAAATTTTTGTAGAAAGGTGTAACATGATAAAATACAGGTCAAGTTTGACATTGGGGTCAGTATATCAAAGGTCAAGGTCACAGTGACACTGAACAGTAAAACAATTTCTGGATGATATCTTGAGAACGTAAGGGCCTAAGATCAAATAATTGTGTACACAGGTGTAACATCATGGAATACAGGTCAAGTTCGACTTTGAGGTCATTTGGTCAAAAGTCAAGGTTTTCAGACAGTTACTTCAGAACACTTTGGACTAGGATCACGAAACTTAAAAGAGAGGTTGATCATGACCAGCAGATGACCCCTATTGATTTTGAGTTCCAAAGGTCAAAGGTCAAATTTACTCGGAACATTTACTTTTCCGGACAATTTCTTGAGAATGCTTGGGTCGAGGATCATGAAACTTCATAGGGAGGTTGATCATTACCTGCAGATGACCTGTATTGATTTTGAGGTCAGTACGTCAAAGGTCAAGCAAGTTCAGCTTTGACATTGGCTTAGTTCTGTGACAAGGCGGTATAATTTGTCACCCCTGTGACAATTCTACTTCTGACATGGCCCTGATCACACATCTCGGCCAAATTTATGAAACAAATATTTAACATGGCTCCATTTGATTTTCAGTAAAAATAGAGAAGAAAATCAAGCTCTATGTATTCTGCGATAAACAATGGTAATGTGCAGACTGGTACAGAGCATTATTATGTCAAATCTGCTAAAAAAAAGTCCAATACATTAGTCCCCAGGCAAATGAAGTCCAGCACAATATTCATGAAAATATGTCAACTAGCTCGTCAGAATGAAAACAATCCAGGCCGTCTTGTGATTTATCATCTAATTTTCCTCATTTCATCGTTCAGATACTTCAGAATTTAACCACTTTGGCTAACGCCTACACATCTGATCTCTGAACAGTGGTAAATTAGAAGAAAAAAACACTCGAAGGCCTTTATTATTTGTTAAGTTAAAAACATTGGTCCTTTTATTAAGTGGTATATGAAATTTTTAATCTATACATTTGAGCCGTGCCATGAGAAAACCAACATAGTGGCTTTGTGAACAGCATGGATCCAGACCAGCCTGCAAACCCATGCAGTCTGGTCAGGATCCACACTGTCCATTAACGGTTTCTCGAATTGCAATAGGCTTTGAAAGTGAACATCATGAATCCTGGCCAGGCTGCGCGGATGCGCATGCTGGTCTCAAAGCCACTATGTTGATTTTCTCGTGGCACAACTCAATTTTAATTTCCAAATGAGGTGTCATAGTTATAACGATGGCATCGTTCATATTAACCAATTTGCTTCTGTTGTCTTTTCAAAATGTAAAATTCATGATTATTCTTAAGACAAATGGCACATATCATATTTTCCAACCCAACAGTTTTAACTTTAATAAATCATGTGTAAAAATGAATATTTCCATGAGAAAACCTGTATTAGTGACTTGATTACTTATTGCATAATAAGTAGATAAAGGACTGGAACATCATTGTTTTTTAGGGGTTGGAGACAGAAGGGTATTATATCATGCTGTGTGTGGAGGATATGGGACATATTCTATGTCCCCCTTCATAAAGGTGGGGTATACTGTTATGCAGATTTTGGTCGGTCTGTAGACCAATTTGTTTCTAGATGATTAGTCAAGAAAGCTTAGGCCTAGGAACATGAAAGTTGATAGGGAGATAGGTCATTTCCAGCATATGATCCCTGTTGATTTGAGGTCAGTAGGCTAAAGGACAAGGTCACTTGACATGTAATACTGAACAGTTTCCAGATTATAAATAAAGCATGAATGGGGCCAGGATCATGAATGTTGATAGGGAGGCTGGCCATGACCAGCAGATATACCCTATTAATTTTGAGGTTAGTAGCTTTTAGGTCAAGGTCACAGTGACACAGCACAATTTCATTGTATTAACTCGAGAACACTTGAACCTAGGATAATGAACTTGATAGAGAGCTTGCCATAACAAGCAGATGACACCTTTTGAATTTAAGGTCAGTAGGATAAAGGTCAAGGACACAGTGACCTGGAATAATAAATAATTTCCAGACTGTAACTCATAACGCTTTGGCCTAGGATCCGAAAACTTACAGGGATGTTGATCTTGACCAGCAGATGGCCTCTATTGATTATGAAGCCAAAGGTCAAGACCACAGTGACCAAATAATTTATGTATTATGTACAATTACTGAATGCATCAAAGGAGCATTTGTGTTTTACGAGCTATTGTCATGGCAACGGTTATTGCACAGCACCTATGCATCATGAAAATGTAGAGGTGTATAAAGAAAATAAATGATTCAGAAAATACACGATTGTATTTTTCAGTAAAATCACTCTAAACTGTTTCTAAATAAGCACCTCACGTACATTTTAGTAAATGATACGCTTTGTTCCATAAATGACTTGAAAAAATACATAACATGCAGGACAACGTCAGTGTACTAGAGATAGCACTACATTTTTACAATCACGTCTTAAAATGCTGTTGGTGACTTACTAAAAGTTGTGTAGCTCTTGAAATATTGAAGGTAATCACTTCAAATTTTCTGATTTGAAAGAGAAAAGAATAGTCTTTATGAAAGTTTTAATATACCATTTTTAAAATATTGTCAGAAATGCAGGTTTTCTAATGTACCATCCAACAAATATTTATGTTCAACCAAGCCAAGATGTTTTAAACCCAGTATACTGTCCAGATTGATCAGGAAACTTGTCCCGTATGCTCCAAACGCAACAAGATGGAACGACCCTTCTGTCTCCAACCCCTAGGTGGCCAAAAGTCAACAGGATATACTGCCTGTATGCATTGTGTCTGTTGGCAGCCATAAGGTCAGGCTCATCGTCATACACCAAGATTAGTGCCAGGACTGCCTCATCCAGGATGAGAACTTGGAAGTCCTGAAAATAATGCAACAATTATAAAATGCTTAAGAAAGCTGAATATACAGAATTCCAAACATAGTTTTTTCTCCATCTTCAAGTGGACGAACAAACCTGAATGACCTCACATAAAGTCAGTGTTACTAACACCTCTATAACAGATGATAATAATACATGCTGTAACGCGTTTATTTTATCTTCATCTACCTTCTTATATTAAAACGGCCTGCAAAAGCTTTAAAATGCAGTGAAACCTATGTTAGGATACCATAAAGAAGAGAAAAAATGGTGCTATAAGACAGGTGGTCTTAATACAGGTTCAATCTAAATAAAATGTAATGTAAAGGGACCTAATGTTATGGTCTCATAACAAAAGGATTTTGTTTGATACAGGTAGTCTCTTAAGCAGGTTTGACTGTAATTTCACTTTAAATTTATTACTAAATCTCTTTAGAGGAAAAGAAAAGCTTCTGTGACATTCTATCTCCTGCATTCTAAGCCCATGCCTTTGAAGTATTAAAGAGGCAGATAACATCTGTTACAGCCTAAAAGTTACAGTATTATTTGGTCAAAATTTAACAGACACATATAGAATATAAATATGCAGAAATAGTTACATAACTAACAGTTGTATTTGTTTTCTTCAGACCAAAATGGTATACATAAAATATTCATTTACCTAAATATACATACAAATAAGCAAAACAGCAAAAAAAAAAAAACCAAAAAAAAACAAGAGGGTCATGATGACCCTGGGTTGCTCACCTGCGTAATATGACATACATGTTTCAAATGTCAAACTGATGATTTTTAGAATTTTTTTGGAAGATTTTCCGATGTACAATCAAGTAACCCCTGGGGCGGGGCCATGGTCATGATTTGAATAAAATTTGTAGAAGTCTACTAGGTAATGTTACATATATAATATCTAAGATCTAGGCCTTCTGGTATATTTTTAGCATATTTATGAAGATTTCAATATGTACATTCAAGTAACCCATGGGGCTGGGTCAATTTGACCCTGGGTGGGGGTCAAGATTGAACAAATTTTGTAGAGGTCCACTAGACAATGCTTCATGTCAAATATCTAAGCTCTAGGCCTTCAGGTTTATTTTTAGAAATGTTTGAAGATTTTTCTATTTACAATCAAATAATCCCATGGGGCGAGGTCAATTTCAACCCGGGGGTCATGATTTGAACATATTTTGTAGAAGAATACTAGACAATGCTACATGTCAAATATCTAAGATCTAGGCCTTCTGGTTAATTGTAAGGAAATTGTTGAAGATTTTCCTATGTAAAATCAAGTGACCCCTGAGGCGGGGTCATTATTGGAATAAATTTTGTAGAGGTCCACTAGACAATGCTACATGTCAAATATCTAAGCTCTAGACCTTCTGGTTTATTTTTTGAAATTTTGAAGATTTTTCTATGTACAATCAAGTAACCCCATGGGGCGGGGTCAATTTGACCCCGGGGGTCGTGTTTTGAATAAATTTTGTATAAGTCCACTAGGCAATGCTACATATGAAATATCTAAGCTTTAGGCCTTCCAGTTTATTTTTAGATATTTTTTGAATATTTCCCTATGTAAAATAAAGTGACCCCTGTGGCGGGGTCAATTTTGACCCCGGGGGTCATGATTTAAACAAATGTTGCAGAGATTTACTAGGCAATGCTACATGACAAATATCTAAGCTTTAGGACTTCTGGTTTATTTTTAGAAAAAAATTGAAAATTTCCCTATGTAGAATAAAGTGACCCCTTGGGCGGGGTCAATTTTGACCCCTGGGTTATGATTTGAACAACTTTAGTAGAGGTCCACTAGGCAATGCTACATGTCAAATATCTAAGCTCTAGGCTTCTGTTTTATGAGTAAAAGATTTTTTTGAGATTTTCCTATGTAAAATCAAGTGACCCCTGGGGCGGGGTCAATTTTAAACCCGGGGTCATAATTTGACCAAACTTAGTAGAGATCTACTAGGCAATGCTTCACACCAAATATCTAAGCTCTAGGTCTTCTGGTTTTTGAGGAGAAGAGTTTTTTTTCCTTTCGGTTGCCATGGCAACCAGAGTTCTGCATGGAATTCAATTCTTTGAACAACTTTTGTAGAACTTCACCAAAGGAACATTTCTTTGAAGTTTGGATGAAATTGGCCTTGCGGTTTATGAGGAGATGTCGTTTAAATTAAAAGTTAACTGACGCCGGACGGTGAGTGATCATAATAGCTCCCCCTGAGGCTTTGGCTCTGGTGAGCTAAAAACAAAAAATCCATTTGTTTTGTCTCCAAAACCTGAAAACCACCCACATTCCATAAAATATCTCCACAAAATTGTTGTTTTAGTAAAAACCGTGCAGTTCAACAGTTAATAAAAATATGAGGAAAATGGCCATGGACCACCTGAATTGATGGTTGAGACATCAGTATTTCCCTGTGCTGACCTTTAGTCGGTTTAGCCGGGATTGGCTTGGTAGTCATGGAGCGTCCTGATGGTCCTGCCTTGTTAAGAGCAATCACACGATATTCGTAGCCCTTGTTTGCTGTCACCTTAGCATACTCGGGTTCCTTGACTGGTGTTTGGTTAAGCTGAAAATTTAAAATAATATAATTCTGTTAATTAAAATCATTAATTGTGGGTGGAGACTAATTTCCATGCTTTTCACCACTGAGCAAATTCAAAAAACATTGGTCCCAACTGACAAGTAAAATTTACCTTTTATTTTACAGTCAAAACCTGAAGTTCACAAATTCTTATCCCCACGAAATTGCAAATCTGGCAAAAAACATATAATTTCATGGCCATGGAATAATTGGCTTTCACAGTATATGAATAGAAAATGTTTTTCCTAGTAACATTTTATAGTCTTTTTCATAAAAACAATTCTGCTTCTTTGCAAAATAAGTAAAAATGTGATAAAAAATGTGCAACTGTATATGCCCTTACAAACGCTCCCAGGGACATACCATGGCATTTACTAAGGATGTTAAGAAAGAGCATTATTTTTACACTTTTTAGAATAAATATAAATAATAAATGCAACTTAAAATGAAGATATTATGATAACAGTAGCACTTCTATATTGTTGGTATTCACTTCTGACCTAAATCATCTGAAATTTTGATAAATATTGGGGTTACGTTTTATCATGGGAGGGCATTAATTAAAGCATATACAGTAGTTTTCCAAAGGTGACATTAACATAGTTTCTGATTTATCATCAGTTCTTACCTTAATCCACCTATTGCTTTTTGGTTCTTTACGTTCAATAATGTAGCCCGTGATTGTTGCCCCACCATCGTTCTCTGGTGGTTCCCACTTGATCGTGATGTGATCCCTGTCCTGTTCCTTAGCCTGGGGCTGACCTGGTGGGAATGGCTCGTCTGCAGAAACAAAGGAAGTGTGTTAATCTCTACCTTCTATTGGACATCTAAAGAGATGAACGTAAAGTTTTCATCCCAAACTATTTCAAACCTGCAGTAGACAAACGTTATCAATGTCCTGCTAAATATCTGAAATGAAACCTGCACAAGACACCATTTTATTGATTTCCTTTGCCTTTATGGAAAGCAAAAAGTCAACATACTCACATGACTTGTACCTACATTCAACTTTCTTTTCACAGATGCTTTGTACATAGGATTTTCTGTTTGTAAAACAAAAAAAAAAATATATATTTTGAGAATTTCAAAAACAAAACTGTAAAACCTTTCAGATCTCTATAAAAATAATTTTTCTCTAACTATAACTTACTGAATGGATCTTTGGCAGTAATAGGATCTTCAAGTACAAGTCGTTCACTGTCACCATTTGGACTTTCGGCAATAACGCGGAACTTCTACTGGTGACCTTCCTGAAGTTTCGGTACCTCAAGTTCTGGTTTATGAGTAGTTTTAACCGGCTCCCATCTTCCCTTCTCCAGATCCATTTTCTTCACTCGATAACCTCTACAACAAACATATCCATTTCAAAATGAGAACAACAATTCATTTATATTACAAAAAAAGTCCATAACTAATTAACAATATTTTTCCATACACTGACGCCAGAATTTCATATCGGGTGCGTGACGTAATTCAGTGTGTGTTGCACTTATTTCTTTTCTAATTAGTTCAGTACTGTCCATCCTTTTCAGGCTATTGAACATATTTATGATATTTATATTATATTTGTACGTGAGGTGCGTATGTAACAAAATGGTTATTATCTTTGCATCGGGAAATATGCACTCGTTCTTCAGCGGAAGAATATTTCCGCTGAAGAACTCGTGCATATTTCCCGATACAAAGCTAATAACCTATAAATATTGAACATATAAATGAAAACATCAAACAAATCTTAAAATATCTAACATTTTTTTAAGGAGTGACATGTTGCATTTTTAATCTTAGAGACTTACTCTATAGGCTGTCAGCCATCATCTTCTGGTTCTTTCCAGGCCAATTTAGCGCTGTTCTTTGTGACATCAGCAACATCAATGGGTCCTTTGGGCCTGCCAGGTGGATCTGCAACAAAAAGACACTATCATCACCTTCGGACTTCCATACTATTAATTGTCTGACTTTCTCACATCCTACCCCTATGCCCACCCGCTCCCCTGCACAAGACATTATCATTACCCCTATTTTTTCCTATTTTCTTATCACATAAACGGTGATAATACTTTCCCACTTTTCCCCTGTAACATAAACATGCTCCTAATTTTATTGATTCCATTGCCCGATTTCCACCACATAATATAAATATTCTTTCCTGTTCCCTTTCCCATAAAGATTGCCAAATTTTCCTTCATACCCTTAGTCCAATTTCCCTGCCACACCAGCATTTGTTATTTTTTCTTCCTTTATTCTCTGTCAAATAAACAGATATTTTGCTTCCCTTTTTTCCCTCTCACAGATTGTTCAAATTTCCCTTATTTCCATGTGAAAACATTGTTCAATTTTCCATTATTTCCCTATAACAAACCTGGATCAATTTTATCTTTTTTCCCTCTCACACAGACATTGTTCAATTTTCCCTTACCGCATTTTGGGGTGTATTGGTCGCACTTTTTTACTCATTTTGCTGTCTGAAAAAGTTCCAGAATATTGCCCGTGCCAATTTTCCGGTCGTGGCACTTGCAAAATTAGACGCGTTTGTTATGAACAAAATGTTAAAAAAAATATCTTTTTGGGCTGCGTTTCAAGGAATAGTGGTTATTTTCAATAGGGTTTATTGTAAATATCCCACACAGGCCACAGTCGGTTACCGATATTACTGTTGGTACGAAATGGTTTGGGGTCGAAAATAAGACTGTACGCTTTCCACCAATCAAGTCCTGTTAGCAATTTAGTCCGTGACATCAACATGGCCGCTGTCATTACAAATACTGATGGGAAAAATCCTAAATTTAACAGCCACTTACCGTCATCCTACGAATATAAGACGCGCATTTCAAAGGACTGATGCGTCCTATATATGGAGATAGAGAATTACCAAATATTTCCCCGACTCAAAAATTAAGACAAGAGGGTCACGATGACCCTATATCGCCCTCCTGTTAACCTGGCCTTGGAATCATCACTGTTTCATGAAGACAGGGACATAAATGTGGCCTCTACAGTGTTACTAAGCTGTACCTTTAATTTGAGTGGTGACCTAGTTTTT